>NW_020620714.1:4571482-4586859 GCF_003573695.1 Papaver somniferum | reverse complement strand
CCTCATTTTTTTATGTCTAACGCCTAATAAGTATTATATTAACTATCTAGTTTAATCGCAAAACATATATTTCTAATTTGTCATCAGTTTAATCTACAAAATTTGATCGTGGATAAGCGTTATTATTTTCCATAGCCATTTAATCATTATTATTTTATCGTTATATATCTATAATGAAATTTTAGTTAAGCTAAGTTCAATATGACACTAATTGATAAATGCTAATCATTGCTTTATTATTACTTTTATAATCATCTATAATTACTATCGTAATGTTTTTATTATTGACATTGATGATTGAACTATTATTCTAACTAGTTTATAAATATTATTAAGTCCCAACGATATTATTAACATTTGTATGATTATAAATTGTAGAACCTACGTATAAGCCAAGGTGCTTGACTTTCAAGATTTATCAATATAGTTAATATCACTGTTTTTAATATTGAATTTGTGTACGTGTTCATTTTAGACTGACTATTCCCTAATCCTTATTAGCTAAATTTATTGGTGTACCCTCCAATTTTTACTTCATCACATACACAAACAACCAACCAACCAAACAAACAAATCAATCAATCAAATAAATCTTTTAGTTATTAATAGATTTTAGTGATTAAGATTTATCTCACAACCCAACCCAGTTCTAAACTAATCTATTTCACTAACTGTCATTGGCTATTCCTATCTTTTCTCATTTAAGATCTAATAGTGAGCTCTGATACCAACTTGTAGCGCCCCCAAAGCTAGCAGCTGACTAATCCAAGAGATTAACTAAATAAAGGGGCACTAATGATCTAAATCATATCCTTAAGCATTCAATTAGGAAAAACTACTACAAAGGCTTAACCAAAAAACTAACCCCGCTCTGGAATATACGTATATACAAGAACTCCTCTCAAATGATACATATATAACAATCATTTGGTTTACAAATACAATATGCAATATAATAAACACAGTAGAAGTTAATCAACTAGCGAACTCAACCCTTGAAGCTTTCGTTGCGCAACTCTGATCTGACTCTGAAACTGAAAGTGGGAATGGGTGAGCACATCATCCCTAAAAGGGGTGCCCAGTAGGAAAATAACATCTAACTTTCAAGTAATCATTGGAATTATTTGGAAAACAATTCATGTTTTCCCAAAACACTAAAAGACAACCAATTCACATAAATAAACAACCATGGTATATGGAACTGACTCCTTTGACAAAACAATGACTTATTGGATGTCGATCAATTCCTTACACATCCAATTGCATACATTGACAATGAAATATATTGGATGTCGATTACTTCCTTACACATCCAGTATTATACATTGATGTCGATCAATTCCTTACACATCAATGTTGGTGTCGACCAATTCCTTGCACACCAAAATGAAGGAGCGTATTCTATATACTTTCAGAATTTAAATAAAACAATGCAAGGAATACACAATCCGATAATGCATGAATTTGTTAAACAAAAACTTTTGTAAACGAAAACAACAATAATCACAAAATAGTTAAATATAAATTCCCACTTCTTTTGATGACAAGCCACGCCTACCTCGAGATCCACGATCCACTGGTTCATCCTTTGAATCGATCGTTGTTAATAAATGATTGTTAATCACGCAAGCACTCTAAGAATCTAGCCACAATGGCTCACACAAGAATCATACAATTCTATCTAATGGTTTTACCCTTTTTCATTATCTAACTTTAACATAGATAAGGTCAATTAACTCAATTAGATTGGTTATATAATCCATTAGCTAAGTCTCATGAATATCTACAACTTTGTAGAAGAAGCCAAAGGCTAATTCGGATCATAAGGGATCCAAATCATCTAATTAAGAAAAACTAATCCTAAGCCCAAGCCCATGAACCGCGGGCTTACTCCGGCCCGGCCCATCAAACCGGCCCGAACAAAAGGTCTGGTCCATCTAAGTCAACTAACAGTCAACGTCTGGTCAAAGGTCAACCAACAATCAACGTCCAAGGTCAGGTCAATGTCCAGGGTCAATGGTCAACGAGTCAAGACTAGTGACTCAGTGGTTCAAACCCGATTCGACTCGGTCAGATGGACTAAGTCAGCTACAGTTAGATACCTGACTAGACTGAATGACACAAAACCAAAACACTTGTACAGGCCAGAGCCATTGCTCAGGCCAAGGAAAGCTAATGCACAATCATTGTGCAACACCAAACTCTAAACTCTACAACTCTAACGCAAGTTTAATTTCAAACTAATAATACATCAATTAAATCATTCAAATAAACTTCAAATTGAATTACAAAGATAACAGCCTAGCTGCAATTGCAGTTCCAAGCTTTCACCGAAAGGTTCGACCTAACCTATTCCTCTAAACATCAACCACTTCGTTCAGTTCCACAAGACTCTAGCTAAAACCTCGACCACATATTCATTTCACCCTCAACAGCAACATCACTTGATTCTTGACCAATCTCTTCTTATCCAGATCTCAGAATCTCTCTCTCGTCTCTTAAATCACCAGCAGGAGCGAACACATGAAGAAGAAGAAGAAAGAGAAGGAAAGAGAAATAATAAGCTTATCTGCTCGATCTGGGTTGATAAGACCAACGAAATTATTAAGGCACCCAAGAAATTGATAAGGGAAGCCATGCGGTTATAAGAGAAACGACAATTCTTTCCTTCATTTTAATCTGATGATATGTTCTTCTTCCGGTGTCCGAATAACACGCTCGAGTAGTCCATCTTGCATAAATTTTCGAGATCTATCCAACGGTACTATTTTCGTACCTAAATCGTTGTTTGATTAATTCCTATAATTATCGTTCGAGTTACACTAAACGAGTTATTAGCGGCTAAGACGTCTCTTGACTAGTCTAATAGCGTTGACGAGCTTCAGGGTCTTTACAGATAGATACGATGAATTAACACACTTACTTGGTAAGGGTATCTTTCAATACAACTCTTAAATGGGCCTTGAAAACTTATGAACAACATCGATTTTTTGGAAGCCTATTTGAGGCATACCTAATGGTGCCAAAATAGGGTCACTAGGTAAAAAAACTCATCATCCATTATCTACCTATCTTTGACAATGTCGTAATTATCCTGACATGATTAATGTTAATGATTATAATTAGATTTAATGATCATAATGATTAATTAGTAATATTAAGGATCGATCAAAATTAAATTATTAGTGGTAAATTAGTGGAGAAATCTGATTTATATGAGAGAGTTGGGGGTTTTTGAGAGGAAGAAGAAGTGAAAAAAAACTCGTGTTTTGAGATTTTAGTGATTAGAAGTGACCAAAATGTGTGATTCAAAGCAGATTCACATATATACTTGTAGACGATGTTTGATCTCCATTTTTTAGGTTGAGTTCTTTAAAAAAATTGAATTTTTACAACCAAGATCTACTGACAAGACGAATGATTCGGCTGATAACTTGTCAACTGAACCTAGGTGTACTTTCAAAAATCATAGGTTAAGCTGACAAGTTATCAGCCGAACTTCACTCAGTAACTGACGAATTTAGGTTCAGCTGATTCGAATTAAAAATTGAACAGTCGAACTAAGTGTGTTTTTCAACAAAGTGAAGTTCGGCTATCATTTTCATGATTAATTATCAGTCGAACTGTTCTTCTGAGACATAAAAAAACGAAGAACAAAGATATGGGTTCCAATATGCAGATCTGAAGCTAAATGTGTTTGTGCAACGCTTCACACGACTCATTTATACTTATGGTTTTAATCAATGATAAAAGCTTTATGAATCAACAATTAATCGACGAAAAATAAATTCAAAACAGTTTAATCAACGATTAAATTAGGTAAGGAATGAAAATGAATTTTTATTTTGGTTAGTTAGATTTATGGTTTAAATTTAGGTGAAGGGTATTTAAATAATTTAAATTAATTAAGGATAACTTAGTAATCTACCTATTACCAGGACACCCCTTGTAAACCCACTCTACATAGAAAAATAGTTTTGTATGCCTCAAAACATTTGAGAATGCTTTCAAAACAGGTTTCAGTTTTTGTAAGTGGAGACAGTTGCATCCATTTTCCCTAGGCTTCCTTCACCCCTGATAATACATACCAAAAGCGGAGAAAGCCGAAGGAAAATGGCTGTAATTGTCTTCACGTCATATTTTGTAAAACTTCAAGTCCGGTTACCGGAACCTGGATGTATGGACTGTAATGTACCTCATCAAATGTGCCAACAATCATCTATTGTCTCGCACGCCGAACCTGGATGATATGAATTATCAAAACATTACCAAAGAGTACATGATTGCATGAAACTGCGCAATGACTTCGATAAAGAGTTTATCCTTGTCACAAAGTGGTTAATCTTAGCTAAATTGTTCAACGACTCTTTGAAATGGATGGCTCTTAGCCAATGACAATTTTTTTATCCTCCCAAAAATAACCTTCATCATAGTATCCATAATCTCGTAGAATTTTCTTTGATCGGGAAATACTCAAAAAAAAAAAGTTATCTAGCAACATCACCATTTACTAATTGGAACATGCGGATGGTCATGATAATTAAACTAATCTAGACAATTTTTAATTTATTAAATGTCATTAGGAATACTATCCGGCTGTAAATCAGATGGTAAATCAAGACGCTACTAAACCAAAAATGCTCCAACGTCTGATAAGAATTTTCTCTGGACATGAACAAAGACAAAGGTTAATTTAGGAAATGTCAAACTCAAAAGGGCCGACAAGTATTCACACCGTACAAAGTTAAAAGTAGAAATAAAACTACGAGGAAGGGCGTAGCATGCGACGAAATGCTTCCGGGAGTTGAAAATAAGCATAGATCGGGAGATTCCCGAATAGGTCAACCTTTCGGGCCGACAAGTATTCACACCGTACAAAGTTAAAAGTAGAAATAAAACTATGGCAGCCTCTAGAATTGCCCAAATTCACTTACACAGACAACCTCTGCAAAACCCTTTCTTCTTCTCACATCAAAAATTATTTCCCCAAATTTTACAAAGAAAAAATTCTCAAAATCACAAGAAAAGAAATTTCTTCACTACACTTGCAGTAACAAAGTCCGCTGAAATGGTGAAAGCAATTAGAGTTCATGAAATTGGAGGACCAGAGGTACTAATTCTAACCTAACAATCTTATTTCACTATGTATTAATGATCACATATGTTATTGTAAAAATTGAATCTTTTTATTTTTTTGTGTCCTGAGCTTAATTTCATAGAGAAATGAAGTTTTTTTACTAGAAAATTGTTAATTTTAGACTAACTGAACCTAACCCATTTTGGTTTTTTGATCAATTATTGAAACCCATTTCTTGTTTGTTCAAATTCAATGACTAAAACCCACTTCATGGTTTCGATCAACCATTAAAACCCTGTTTATTCTTTCTTCTAATTCAATGGTGGTGCTGCTGGGTGATAATTGGGCCTGCTTGAACCACCACCAATACCCACCACCACTACCACTCACCAACACCCACCACCAAACTTGTGGTAAATTGGGGTTGTTTAATTGATCTCCACCCCCTGTACTTTAGAACAAGAAAAAGGAACCTATTCTGATTAGTAATATTGTTTGTATCCGATACATTTGAAAACTGTTTCTTATTATAGGTGCTAAAATGGGAAGATGTGGAAGTACGAGAGCCAAAAGATGGCGAGATCCGTGTGAGAAACAAAGCTATTGGAATCAACTTCATTGATGTTTATTTCCGTAAAGGAGTTTATAAAGCTGCTACAATGCCTTTTATTCCTGGTTAGTTACTAGTTCTCTACAATACCCTTCGATAAAATTTAGGACGATTACAAATGTTTGCACATGCATTTTTCGATAAATTTGAGTAATTGAGTAATTTTCAGGTGTATTTGATAAATGTCTGCTACAGATACTGAAACTTAGGTTCTACACTTATCAGGTATGGAAGCAGTTGGGGTGGTAACAGCCGTTGGCCCTGGATTAACTGGAAGAAAAGTTGGTGATGTCGTTGCTTATTGTGGCCAACCAATGGGCTCGTACGCTGAAGAACAAATACTTCCTGCTAATGTGGCAGTGACCGTCCCTCCTTCAATAGACTCTAAGATTGCAGCGTCTGTCTTACTTAAGGGGATGACTGCACAATTCCTAGTTCGGCGCTGCTTTAAGGTTTTTTATGATTATCTTCTGATTTCAGTATGGATTTTTCTCTTATCCTGCCGCATAATTGTTAAGCTATATATTGAAATATGACACTGCAACCGTACGTAGTACCTATGTTTTGAAAGTGTGTTGCTGTGATTGTACATAGACTTCGTTTTGGGTTTTAAGTAACTCACCGTTTTTCGTTTGGTTTTTCCAAGTTATTTCATAATTTTGCAATTTGCATCTAAGAGATGGCTGAAATAGTAGTAATGCAGGTTGAACCAGGACATACCATTCTTGTCCATGCAGCAGCTGGTGGTGTTGGGTCTCTTTTATGTCAGTGGGGAAAAGCCCTTGGTGCAACTGTTATTGGAACAGTTTCAACGGAAGAAAAGGCAGCACATGCTAAGGAGGATGGATGTGACCACATTATTGTCAGTAAGAAAGAGGACTTCGTTGCTGCCGTCAACGCAATAACATCAGGGAAAGGAGTTGAAGTCGTCTATGATTCTGTTGGAAAAGATACTTTCCAGGTAATCAGTGGTACCCTCTTCATCTCCCTTACCAGTACAGGTTGTTTTGGTGAACTCTAATGAATTACCAATTTAATCTGTTTTTGTAGAAAAGTTTGTCTAGGATAGAAAAAATCACACAACGCTAGCCGTCTTTAAATTTAAACTTTCTTCATTATGGTGTGCCACTGCGTTGAATTATCAGTAAGATTGATTTCATTATCCAGGGATCATTAACATGTTTAAAGACTCGCGGGTACATGGTGAGCTTTGGCCAATCGTCCGGGACACCTGATCCTGTTCCATTGTCCGACCTAGCTGCGAAGTCCCTGTTCTTAACAAGGCCTTCACTTTTCCAGTACAACACAACTCGAGATGAGCTCCTTGCAGCTGCAGGAGAAGTTTTCGCAAATATTGATGCAGGAGTGCTGCGTGTCCATGTCAACCACACATACCCTTTATCAGAAGCAGCTCAGGCTCATTCAGATCTTGAGAGTCGAAAGACATCAGGCTCTGTGGTGTTGATACCCGATGAGTGATGCCAACGATGATGTGAAAGACTAATAAGCTGTCAGCGGAGATTAATGCTAGAACCCTCCCTATGTCACAGACAATATTAGTTATGATCAACTTAAATTGTTGTATTTACAGTTTCTTTGGTTCCATAATCAATCTTGCATGTTACCTTTTTGAACATTTAAAAGTTTAAACTGTTCAGAATCAGGTGTGGTTCTTCCGGTGTCTGACCATAATCTGCAGTTTCTTTAATCTTCACTGGTGAAATCAAAATAGTTTGGAAAATTGAAGAGAAGTTTTAAGGCCTGCTCAATATGCAGCCACTGCAACAAAAATCATCTGTTGTGACCTTAAAACCAATTGTAACAAAAGATTTCTCATTTTGGATGGGGAAAATTACAGAGTACTGCTGCCCCAAACAAAAAATCATTTATGCTACAGAACCTATCAAAACAAGTCTTAAAGGGAAGAGGAAGGGGAAAATTACATTCTTAAACTGACTTGTAACTGTAACAGAACTCTACTTCAAGAATAAAAGCCGACTTATATATTTACTGCTCTAGCTTCAAACTCTCCAAAAGATCGCTTCTCGAATAAAACATGTCTGCATTAGTAAATAGCCCATTACAAAACAGCTATAGAGATCCAAGTTCCTGTCCTTATTTTCTCTGCAATTACATTTGTTGTATACTCATGTCAGGCGATTGTACAGAAGATCGTTATATTCTAGTAGACCTGCATCTTCTTTCTCTTCTCAACGGGATCGATGCCAAACCTCTGCTGATAATCTTCTCGGCACTCGGCTGTTCATCCTCATTGTCTTCGTCGGACCTCCATCTAGACCCAACAATCCCTTTTAAATCCTTAACAGGAGAATTTTTCTTTGCTTGGCTGTTGATAAAGTTCAATATGAAAATGCAATTTTCAATCAAAACATATTTTCTGGGTGAAAATTCAAAATTCTAAAAAAGAAAACATATGAATGCAAATTTTACCTCCAAGTGAAATCCATCGACTCATCTCTTGCAGCTGACATCCATGGCCTCTCTGAAGAGACCCGCTTACCAGATCCAGTTGAACTCGAATCTTGAAGCGTGTCTCTTAAAAACCCATGGTTATTGATGGGTGTGCTGATCAGAGGCTCTGGTATACTGTGGAGATACGAAGGACGTGTGTATTCGACTGCGTGTACCATTGGTGAAATTCTATTCGCTTCTTTAAGCGGTGTACTGCTATCAGGAGTAAGATAAATAGTTCCTGGGGTTGAGATGTCATCTAGTTTGAAGGTTGACTTGATTCCGCTTGGATACTTGACTTCTCTGCTTGCAGAGGCATGCTTTGAGAACAGGCTGCCCTTGCTGTGAGAATTAGACGAGCCTCCAACAGGGGTAAGAAACCTCCCTTTGACAATAGATGGAGAACGGTAGTTGCTAAGGTCAATGTGAGAATTGATTATAGACCCAGTAGGTTTAGCCGGAGTATCAAATGCTGAACCTTTCTTAGCGGAACTCAACCCTAGCAGAACAGACGAGTCACTAGGAAAGGGATGCAATAAACTTGAATTTGGTGGTTGCTCCTCAGACATATCAGATTTGGACCCATCTTCCTTCGAAGAAGAAAAAACCCCAAAATCAGGAAAATTCCCTAACTTGACTTGTTGTTGCTGCACATCAGGTAGTAAGTCGATGCATTTATCCTGCAACACAATAACCCTAGCATTAAAATACCTCATAAGTTATATTCTAATTAATTCAACAAGCGCAGGTCTAAACTCAATGTCAACTACGATTTGCTGGTACAACAGTTATGAACTTGTTTCAATTAAAGTTTTAAACAAACTTATGATGCACATACATGGACACTAGCGGTGAACCTATGACTAGCCTCACGATCATGTATGTTTTGCAATAACTATTTTGTAAAGAAATTTTTATACAAAAAATAGGTAGCACTTACAACCAATCCTGCCCTCCACTGACTTATTGACCTTATTTTGGACACAGCTTCTTCACCATTAGAAGCCTTGGAGATTATGTCCTGCTCTAGGCTCTGAAGTTTCTGATCGACTTGGTATGCCTCAATATATCTAAAGCGCTGAAATACAAAACAAAAGAAATATGAGGTGAAGTAATTTTCTGGACCCTAAAAATGTCCTCCACCAAAAGTGCCCTAATGTACAAGACAAGTGTATAAATTTAAAAATTAACTTTATCTTTCTAGGTAATGGGACACAGTTACCTGAAGATAATACACAACAAGAAGGCTTCCAGAAGTGGATTCCGGATATTCAGTAGCGTACTCAAGGAGACACTTGTGGATACATTTCTCCTCGTCAGAATTCCATGGCAACTCTATCATTTTATCTATCAAATTTCTCCGAATACACAGGCAACAGATTTCAGTAATCAAAGAATCCATTTGGTCCAACCAAGTGTCTTCTTTGACTTTTACGTCATTTAAAAGGGCCTGGCTGGAAGTTCCACGCTTAACTTTCTCTTCCTTCACCCTCAGGCAGTGTGTCCTCTGATACATAAATGCTTCTGTCAGCAGCCCACACTCGACTCTAACTCTAACAGCAATCACTGTCTCTCGAAGAGAAACCAGTTGAGCACCACCATCACGACCCGACCACCGTAGAACCATCAAAGCACCATCAGGGTTCTGTCTTTCTAACATGACTTGTGCAATCTTTGGATGCGTATTTGGGCCTGCAATTTCTGGGAGAAGTTTGCATGCTTCCTGAAAGGGTTTCAAGGACAATATAACAATGAAATAACTAAAACCTTTACATCAAGATTACAAGCATGATACTCATCTTCTTCTTCATTTTTTTCTTTTAGAACACAGTGTAGCTTTTGATGCAAGAGCATCCTACCCTTACAAGCTAAAATCTGATTAGGTTTACTGGATCCCTGGGATATTAAATGAGGGATTAATTTGGCTCTTCCCATCTCGGGTTTGGTAGAGATGGTCTGGTCTCTATTCATGAAGTGGTAACAGAACAATGCTTGAGTATAAGATTTCTTGGTGGTAAAGCACGATGCAGGAGCATCCTACGTATTGTTATTATCATATATAATAATGTTGGGTAAACAAACAGTAAAATAATTTTACCTGTAGTGCCTGATCTGTGTTGTCATCTAGCAAATAGAATGTCAAAGACTCGAGCATCAAATCCCTGGTTATACCAAATGAAGCTGCAAAATCATCTATTATATGTCGCCATTCTTTATCAGGCTTCGTCCAATGCCTATCAAACAAGTAGTACAAAAACTGCAGCGGAATTAAGGAAAAGAAGAAAGATATATCAAGTTGGAATAACTAATTTCAAGGTAAAAAACATATAGCAAGTAAGGATACAATTGCTCGCTTTGCAACAACCACATCAGAGCTTCCACATAAAAAGAGAACATCCGCCGCATCTCTTAAAGTTTCAAATGGATAACATCCTTCAAACCCCTCTATATTAGACCTAATAAATGATGATGAACTCCCATTCTTCACCAACGATAGAACTTCCAGCTCCTTACTCGTTTCTTGTTCTATCCCTAGATTTGATAATGCATCTTCTATGAAAAGTGTAGCAGAATCCTGTTTGGCATATTCAGCAGAATTGCTTTTAAACTCAGGCCACGCACGAGTAATTGCAGCAGACTTCCTATCACGGAAGCGTGAACGCCATGAACTGTAATTAATATGTCGTGACCTAACATTTTCCAAAAACTGACGCTTTATCGACCACTTAATAATCTCTAAATGCTGAAAAACAGAAACAGTCAGTCAAGCAGAGGGAATGCTAATTGATAAGTATGGAAAGACTGAAATTATCTCTTAAGAACTCTTCTAATAAGATGGGAGTATATAAACCTGTTTAGCCTTTAATACATTCTCTTGAAGGTTGTGCAAGTCTTGTTGGGCATAAAGGGTTCCCTTTATCGAAGACTCCAAAACCTCAATTACATTGGAAATACCAGTAAGCTGCGATAAAAACTTCGAAAGTAGTGGCAACTTTTTTTTCATTTCTTCTACTTGTAGCGTATCTATAAGAGATGTTAAGGCATGGACTATGAAATTATCTAAAAAAGTTCAAAGATACCTCCAAGACTTAAAGAGTAAGGTACTCATACAAGATTATACTTTTAAGGATACAAATCGCCTGAAGATTACTGATAATGTTTCCAAAAGTCCGCTTGCACCAATCCTTGACAGCAACTTCATCCACAAGGAAAGCAATGACAGGATCACTGGAAACAGCACTTTCATCCATACAAACATCTGTAACATCTGTTGATTTTAGTTAAGGTAAAATTAAGTATTAACCTGTGCAAACATTAAGAAATGAAACGGCATAAGGATTTAACGAAATGAAATTTAATAAAGCTATCTAGTGGCCTGCAACTTCATATATTTTTCCTCCCTGTCTTGATCTGCAAATAGTTGGAACTATAGAAGTAAAGCCCCCCAAAACAAGAAAATGCATAAAAGGATACAATGGCAAATCAAAGACACCAGGTTATTTTCCATTGCAACATCGAAGAGGCAATAAAGACGTTGGACATCAGTAGTTAACTCCTTCTCCCCGTCTTCTTTCTCTTGAAATCTGTCATCAAATCTTTTTGAGATAAGTCCAGCTTCAATACACTCATAAAAAAGACGAACACGGAGAAGGTTTTCTGTCTTCGGTATTGAAGTTCTACATATGGGGCAGACATCACATCGTTGACTACACTCGGAGCATAACGAGGCATGACCACATGAATTTAGAACATGCCGCACATAGCGTCCACAACTTCTCAAATCTCTGGTTGCCCGGCAACGCTCAACTTTTGCTTCGTTAGACAACTCTATAAGATCAATTGTCGCCAAGTGTTCCAACGCTTCCTGAAAAACAAAAACCACAACTAGGATTATGTTTTTGCATTTTGAAGAGAGTTTTAAACCACAACTATGTGAACACAGTGAACTCATGTCGCTAACCATACAAACAATAAATTTATAAATCAAAAGGAAACAAACGTACATCCCGTTCTCAGCCCTGGCTCCTCACACAAAATATATGCCTTCTAAATTATCATGAAATCCCCAAAACACAATTATATATCGATACAAGAATCATGCCCTAATATCTCAGACGGGTATCCCAGTAATTGAAGATCACTAGCAGAACACAAAATAGCCTCATTGTTGTAAGATAGTGGTGGAGCTGGACAAACACAAACACAAGACAGGTGACAAAAGAAAATCCTAGTATTGTAGAGAGGAAATTAGTGTGTTACTAAGTCAAAACTCCAAGCCGTTCTACTTCAACACCACCAACTACAAAAACCTTCCTAAAGGTTAAATCCAACTTATAAGGCCAGTACAGTAAAAATAAGGTTGGTCTCCCCCAAAAAAATAAATTGGAGAGCCAGCCAGCCAAGGATATAGGGCAATTGCCCCCACCACATTAAAATGCTGGGCTCTGCCGCTGGTCAAACAGTCTTGTACAATATACACTCACCACAACAAAATCTGTGTTGCTTCAAACCCTTAACACCTGATATAACCTCAATATTCAGCTCGAAATTGAGAGTAAGAGTCCTTAATTTCTACTAACCAACATCACAACAAATATAGACCACATTGAAAACATTACATTAAAAATCCTCACAAAAAGTATGACCACCCCCAAATGCAACTCTGTGAGTAAACCTAGGTGATGGTATAGTCAAAATAAAGCTAGTGTATCCGTAATGAAGGCCCCAAACTCCTAATCACTCCAATTTGAATACCACCAACTACAGAACAAACAATATATAATAAATTTCAACTTAACCAAACCCCAATGTTCAAATTCAACTGACCAATACCCTAATCCCTAAATTTCAAACCTAATCAGAGTAACCAAAAAACTCAAATACACAGACTCATTAAACAATTTCACCATCAATCAAGAACTCAACTAATCAGAAATGAGTGAACTAATTACCTAGGTTTTTACTAATCACCTAGGGTTTTTACTCCACTTTCAATTCCAGCAACTACAGAACGAACTAATTTCGCTATATAAAATCAGCATAACCAAACCCCAAAGTTCAAATTCAATTTACCAAAATCCTAACCCCTAATTTTCAAACCTAATCAATCAGAGAAACAAAAAACTTAAAATACACACACACATTGAACAATTTCATCATCAATCAAGAACCCAAAAATATCAAAAACGAGTGAAGTAATTACAGTTTGAGTACTAATTATTCAAATACTAAAAAAGAAGAATGTAAATCTGGAAACAAGAAACTAACCTGAACAGGTCTGGAGCTGTAATCAGGTTGAACAAGAGGAGGTATCTTGAACGAAGAGAGTCTAGATGGTGATGGACTTCCACCTCCAACACCATTAGTGGTGGAATCTAGGGTTCTCTCCATCTCTGATGGAGTGAGAGAGTTTAAGGGGTTTTTGAGAGTGGGAGGAGAAAGGTTTTAGTCTAGTCAAGGTTTTGTTTTGATGAGACAAAAAGCATGGCGTTTTTAGGGGCCACTCAAAAGGATTTAGGGGCCAACAATAAAACAAAAAAGGTCACCCAAAGGGAAAATGTAGCCAGCCCTTATCTCGCGTAATTCGTAATGGCGAAATTACCCTTATATATTCGGAGGATATGATAACATTGTTACCCTCCGAATGCAATCGGTAGCCAAAATCGTTCCCATACTTCCGATTATACGAGGTGCAGTATTTCTTGGTTCGTGTTTTGGATTCAGCGTTAATCGGGAGTTAAATATATTACAAAACCTACCGATTATAAGTTGCCGCAAATTCAAATTTTGAAAGCTACCATAATCGGTAGATATGCTAAATCCAATACCTACCGATTATTGGTTTCTCCACATTCAACTTTCGTCAAATTAGCCGTTGGAGTTTTTGGGAAAAACAAAAAGAGCCGTTGGACCCTAAACCTATATGAACAAACTCATATCTATCACCCCAATTGCACCAAACTATTTCCTCTCTTCAGTTTTAATTTTCATAACAAAAAACATGGATATTGCTTTTGCCGAAGAAGAAGATTGTGCTATTTATAGAGCGTGGGTTTTGGTAACTGCTCATGATTGTGTTCACAAGCTCCACAAATCGGAATCCGAAGAGCAGATATGGAACCGTATCTTAATGGTATTTGAGGCCTTAGATGGTAATCGAATTCGAAGATCATCCAATGACATTAAGATGAGAAAGAATGCGCTAGATAAGGAGATTGACAAACTTGAAGATGAGGAACGGTTTGTTAGGAACGCTTTTCCTTGGTGGACGTATGAAAAACGAGTAAGTATCTCTGTAACTCCAATTCACATTAACAAAAGTTAGTACTAACTTGTTACTCATTCGTAATTTCAGAGAAATCTTGCGGATCGCCGGTATGCGGACCTCTACGGGAAACGATTTGAACATGAAGGATGCTACAAAATCAAGAGGGACAATTTCTACGGTCACTGGAAGTTATGATCTGTTTTAATACTTTTATGGTCAATTAGGAGTATGGATTTAGGTGCTTTTGACGAAATTGTAAGGTTAAGGCCGTTTGAACTTTATGTAATGGATGTAATCGGAGTATTATTAATATAAAAACTAGCCGATTATACGAAACCGGTAGGTTATTTTGTTAAACAACCTACCGATTGTAATATTCGGTTATTTTATGAGTCAACTTTCTTTCCGATTATGGTGTTGTTTGGTTCCAGGAAACAGTTTTTTTTGAACTTGTGATATTCGGAGGATAATGTTTTTGTAAAGTTCCGAATGTACGATGGCCCAAAAATCAGAATTTGGAAAAACTTATACTTTCCAAATTTTGTCTTTGAAATAATCGGACATTAAATTAGTTACCAAAACTTCCGAATATAGGATGTCTAACCTTCAATATGGGCCCTTGGAACCACCTGGAGCCATGGCGTGGTTTGTTTTGAACTTGTGATATTCGGAGGATAGGTTTTTTATAAAGTTCCGAATGTACGATGGCCCAAAAATCAGAATTTGGAAAAAATTATACTTTTCAAATTTTGTCTTTGAAATAATCAGAAGTTAAATTAGTTACCAAAACTTCCGAATATGGGATGTCTAACCTTCAATATGGGTCCTTGGAACAACCTGGAGCCATGGCGTGGTTTGTTTTGAACTTGTGATATTTGGAGGATAGGTTTTTTATAAAGTTCCGAATGTACGATGGCCCAAAAATCAGAATTTGGAAAAACTTATACTTT
>NW_020620714.1:4562497-4571472 GCF_003573695.1 Papaver somniferum | reverse complement strand
AAATTACATGACACTTCGCAAGAGGTAGCCCTTTTTGATGCACCCAGTTAAATTCGATGGTTGTTTTTCTTAATGTAACCTCCATCTTCTATCCCAACCAACCAAAGAACAAGCTAGTCCAGTTTCGTTCAGTATTCTAAAGTGATTGGCAATCGTGACTTCCTATCCAACACCTTGAAGATCGAGGCCATACATGTATTGGTAGATCGTGCGCGTGCAAATTTCTTATCACTATGTGAATTGTGCTAGAATCAGGGTGCCTAAATATCTAGACTAAGACTCCTAATAAAAATACATATTTGCACAAGAGTCAACATTTCAAGGTAAATGAGCTCCATTTTTTATGATTTTTCATTTTTTAATTTTTTTTTGGAATTTTTCAATTTTTTCAAAAAGATGGAGTTTGTTTTCTATTATGGCAATTTATCATGGTATCTACTCTATACCCCCAAACCTAAACTAAACATTGTCCTCAATGTTTCAAAACATGGAAAGAATTATAAAACAATATATGAAGAGGAACATGCTGAGTAGAGTAAAAGGAGAGAGAATACCCGATTGTACGGCGGAAGCTGGATTAAAACTCCGTTATTCAAGGCAAAAATCCATCATAATAGGAGTCACAATGGATGAGCACAAAATATACACAAAAGGAAATTTAACTAACACGTTATCTACAAGAAAATTTGGTTTTTAATGGGATTGGACTTTTTGGAAAATTTTGGTTTTGTCGGGAGACATTTGGTTTGGACGGGAAAAAGAAAAATTTTGGTTTTTAGGGGGGGAAAAACATTTCGAAAACTGTTTGGTTATTTAGGGAAAGGGTGGACCCGTTTAGTCCACATAGACCGGGTCCTCCAGGTTGGTTGTTTCAATGTCGGGTGGGAATGGCTCAAAGAATGGCTTTAATCTCTGCCCGTTGACTTTGAAAACGTTCTTGTTGGAGACATCCTCCAACTCTACAGCTCCATGAGGAAAAACTGTGCGTACTAGGTACGGACCCTTCCATCTGGAACGCAGTTTTCCTGGAAAAAGATGTAATCGGGAGTCATACAGCAAGACTCTCTGACCAGGAGTGAAAGATTTGCGTAGAATACGCTTGTCGTGAAACATCTTCATCTTCTGCTTGTACAGCTTGGCACTATCATAAGCCTCATTTCTCAATTCTTCCAACTCATTGAGTTGGAGTTTCCTTTGAATTCCAGCTTCGTCCAGAGAAAAGTTCAGCTCCTTGATTGCCCAGTAGGCACGATGTTCTAATTCCACAGGTAGATGGCACGGCTTTCCATACACTAGACGATAGGGGGACATGCCAATTGGTGTCTTATAAGCTGTTCTATAGGCCCACAAAGCATCATTCAACCTTAATGACCAATCTTTCCTAGACGGGTTAACCGTCTTCTCGAGAATGTGCTTAATTTCCCTATTAGAAACCTCTACTTGTCCACTAGTCTGAGGGTGGTACGGAGTAGCAACCTTGTGAGTTATGCCATACTTGCGTACTAAAGACTCAAAGTACTTGTTACGAAAATGTGAACCGCCGTCACTGATGATAGCTCTAGGGGTACCAAAACGTGCAAATATGTTTTCCTTTAGAAAAGAAAGTACCACCTTGTGGTCATTTGTTCTGGTTGCTATGGCTTCTACCCACTTAGAAACGTAATCAACTGCGACTAGGATGTACAGCTTGCTGTCAGACATGGGGAATGGACCCATGAAGTCTATCCCCCAAACATCAAAAATCTCCACAATCAGAATGGGGTTCAACGGCATCATGTTTCTCCTCGAAATGCTTCCTAGCTTTTGACAGCGTTCACAAGCAACGCAATAATCATGGCAATCCTTGAACAACGATGGCCAATAGAATCCACACTGCAAGATCTTTGCAGCAGTCTTCTTGGCACTGAAATGGCCTCCACATGCCTGGTCATGGCAGAAAGATATCACATCTTTGTGTTCAGTGTTGGGGACACATCTCCTAATGATTTGGTCTGGACAGTACTTAAACAGATATGGGTCATCCCAAAGAAAATGTTTGACCTCAGCTAAAAACTTATAGCGGTCTTGTCTTGACCAATGTGAGGGCATCCTACCTGCAGCAAGGTAGTTAACGATATCAGCAAACCAAGGGAGGTCTGAGATAGACATCAGCTGTTCATCTGGGAATGATTCTCTAATCAGCTCAGATTCATCAATAGACTCTAAAGTTAATCTAGACAAGTGATCGGAAACCACATTCTCACAACCTTTCTTATCACGGATTTCGAGATCGAATTCCTGTAATAAGAGTATCCATCGAATAAGGCGTGCTTTAGCATCCTTCTTGGAAAGAAGATACTTCAAAGCCGCATGGTCTGTGTATATGATGATCTTAGACCCTATCAGATAAGATCTAAACTTGTCTAATGCAAATACCACGGCAAGTAACTCCTTCTCGGTGGTCGAATAGTTGAGTTGAGCATCATTAAGAGTTTTACTAGCATAGTATATCACATATGGTAGTCTATCAACACGTTGCCCTAGAACAGCGCCAACGGCATAATCAGAGGCATCACACATGAGCTCAAACGGCAGTTTCCAATCTGGAGGTCGGACTATAGGAGCGGTGGTGAGGAGAGTCTTGAGTTCTTCCCATGCCTTCACACAAGAAGCATCGAAGTTAAAGACAACATCTTTGGCAAGTAGGTTACACAAAGGTCTTGAGATTTGGCTAAAGTTTTTGATGAATCGCCGGTAGAACCCGGCGTGACCTAAAAATGATCGAATCCCCTTCACAGAGTGGGGTTGGGGTAATTGCTGAATGAGGTCGACTTTAGCTTTATCTACTTCAATTCCTTTTTCCGATACGATGTGTCCTAGAACTATGCCGGAGTTCACCATGAAGTGGCATTTTTCCCAGTTTAAAATCAGATTCTTTTGCCTACATCTTGATAGCACAAGGACTAGATGGTCCAAACATTCGTCAAAAGAGGAACCAAACACAGAGAAATCATCCATAAAGATCTCGAGAAAACTATCTATCATGTCTGAAAAGATGCTCATCATGCACCGCTGAAAAGTAGCGGGTGCATTACACAGCCCGAAGGGCATACGTCTAAAAGCAAATGTCCCAAATGGACACGTAAATGTAGTTTTTTTCTGATCTTCTGGTGCTATATGGATTTGGTTATAACCGGAAAAGCCATCTAGAAAACAGTAGTGACTGTGTCCAGACACACGTTCTAGCATTTGGTCAATGAAAGGGAGCGGGAAGTGATCCTTCCTTGTTACTGTGTTCAATTTCCTGTAGTCGACACATACTCGCCATCCTGTGGTTGTACGTGAGGGGACTAACTCATTCTTCTCATTCCGAACCACAGTAATGCCTGACTTTTTAGGCACAACTTGAATGGGGCTAACCCATTTACTATCTGAAATCGGATATATGATACCCGCATCAAGTAGCTTCAAGATCTCACTTTTAACGACGTCTCTCATGTTAGGGTTAAGTCTCCTTTGCATTTCCCTAGATGGTTTGGCGTTCTCTTCCAGATTAATGTGGTGCATGCAAATGGTGGGGCTTATCCCTTTGAGATCTGAGATGGTCCATCCTAAGGCTTCTTTCTGATCCTCAAGGACTCCTAAAAGCTTGTTTTCCTGTTCTATGTTCAGTTGTGAAGAAATGATAACAGGTAAAGTATCAGAAGGACCTAGAAATGCATACTTCAAAGTCTCAGGCAATGGTTTCAATTCCTGGTTGGCCTTAGGTGACTCATCTGAAGATAGAACAAACTCTTCAGAAAGTGGGGGTTGTTCTACTGTATTCTGCCACTTAGTGATGTCCATTTGAGGTACAGATTCGAGCAAAGATTGGACTTCACTAGTGTATTCATCATCAAAGAACTCCAAGTTAACACCTTCCAAACATGCTTGCAGTGGATCTCTTGACATAATGCTAGTCAATGAATCTTGTATCAAACTCTCAATCATATTGACTTCATGTACCTCCTCATCATCTAGATTCACAGGTTGTTGACTAACATTAAACGCATTCAATTCTACAGTCATGTTTCCAAAAGAGAGTTTCAACACTCCATTCCGACAGTTGATGATTGCATTGGACGTCGCCAGGAATGGACGTCCTAGAATGATAGGAATGTGACAATTTGGGTTTTGAACAGGTTGGGTGTCTAAGACAATGAAGTCTACAGGAAAATAGAATTTTTCAACCTTAATCAAAACGTCTTCTACCACTCCACGAGGAACTTTGACTGACCGATCTGCTAATTGGAGAGTTATAGGTGTAGGCTTCAACTCTCCAAGACCTAACTGCACATAAACAGAATATGGCAGGAGGTTCACACTTGCCCCTAGATCTAATAAAGCTCTATTGACCCTGTGTTCTCCGATAGTGCAAGAGATTGTTGGACAACCTGGGTCCTTAAACTTGGGTGGAGTTTTGTTGAGAATAATGGAACTCACTTGTTCAGCTAAGAAAGCACGCTTGTGCACATTAATCTTGCGTTTTTGAGTGCACAAATCTTTGAGGAATTTGGCATATGCAGGGATTTGCTTAATTGCCTCAAGAAAAGTAATGTTGATGTTGACTCTTTTGAACAGTTCTAACATCTCATTGTAGTGGGTGCTTATCTGTTGGCGAACTAACCTCTGAGGAAAAGGAGCAATAGGAACATTAGGAGGTAGAGGGACATTCCTAGCAGTAGGTTTGTCGGTTTCACTAATGTGCTCGGATTCTTTTTCTGGACTGGAGGTTTCCTTAGGTGGTGTAGGCAATGCTAAGTTTGGCTCAGATTCACTTGCTTGTGGTATGCCTACCTTGTTCTCAACAACTCTACCACTTCGGAGAGTGGTGATGGAATGGACTTGATCGGTAGATATGCTAAATCGGTAGATATGCTAAATCCAATACCTACCGATTATTGGTAGGTATGCTAAATCCAATATCTACCATAATCGGTAGATATGCTAAATCCAATACCTACCGATTATTGGTTTCTCCACATTCAACTTTCGTCAAATTAGCCGTTGGAGTTTTTGGGAAAAACAAAAAGAGCCGTTGGACCCTAAACCTATATGAACAAACTCATATCTATCACCCCAATTGCACCAAACTATTTCCTCTCTTCAGTTTTAATTTTCATAACAAAAAACATGGATATTGCTTTTGCCGAAGAAGAAGATTGTGCTATTTATAGAGCGTGGGTTTTGGTAACTGCTCATGATTGTGTTCACAAGCTCCACAAATCGGAATCCGAAGAGCAGATATGGAACCGTATCTTAATGGTATTTGAGGCCTTAGATGGTAATCGAATTCGAAGATCATCCAATGACATTAAGATGAGAAAGAATGCGCTAGATAAGGAGATTGACAAACTTGAAGATGAGGAACGGTTTGTTAGGAACGCTTTTCCTTGGTGGACGTATGAAAAACGAGTAAGTATCTCTATAACTCCAATTCACATTAACAAAAGTTAGTACTAACTTGTTACTCATTCGTAATTTCAGAGAAATCTTGCGGATCGCCGGTATGTGGACCTCTACGGGAAACGATTTGAACATGAAGGATGCTACAAAATCAAGAGGGACAATTTCTATGGTCACTGGAAGTTATGATCTGTTTTAATACTTTTATGGTCAATTAGGAGTATGGATTTAGGTGCTTTTGACGAAATTGTAAGGTTAAGGCCGTTTGAACTTTATGTAATGGATGTAATCGGAGTATTATTAATATAAAAACTAGCCGATTATACGAAATCGGTAGATTATTTTGTTAAACAACCTACCGATTGTAATATACGGTTATTTTATGAGTCAACTTTCTTTCCGATTATGGTGTTGTTTGGTTCCAGGAAACAGTTTTTTTTGAACTTGTAATATTCGGAGGATAATGTTTTTGTAAAGTTCCGAATGTACGATGGCCCAAAAATCAGAATTTGGAAAAACTTATACTTTTCAAATTTTGTCTTTGAAATAATCGGAAGTTAAATTAGTTACCAAAACTTCCGAATATGGGATGTCTAACCTTCAATATTGGCCCTTGGAACCACCTGGAGCCATGGCGTGGTTTGTTTTGAACTTGTGATATTCGGAGGATAGGTTTTTTGTAAAGTTCTGAATGTACGATGGCCAAAAAATCAGAATTTGGAAAAACTTATACTTTTCAAATTTTGTCTTTGAAATAATCGGAAGTTAAATTAGTTACCAAAACTTCCGAATATGGGATGTCTAACCTTCAATATTGGCCCTTGGAACCACCTGGAGCCATGGCGTGGTTTGTTTTGAACTTGTGATATTCGGAGGATAGGTTTTTTATAAAGTTCCGAATGTACGATGGCCCAAAAATCAGAATTTGGAAAAACTTATACTTTTCAAATTTTGTCTTTGAAATAATAGGAAGTTAAATTAGTTACCAAAACTTCCGAATATACCACACAAATAATTGTCATTTGAACTTGTCTAACTTAGTTACCCAAACAAATTTCCGAATGTACAACAAAAATCATTGTCATTTATCTGCTCTTCTTTACTTTACGACCGTGACTACCTCCCAGTCCTACACGACCACGGGTTTGAGCACCTTCAGTTTGAGCAGCTTCAGTTGGAGCAGCTTCAGCGCTCGATGAAGCTCGAGTTCTTTTACCCGTCTTTGATACTTCCACCTTGGGCTGATGCCTCTTGGTGTGACCGGAAATGGTCCTAAGAATTATACTGCAAGTGCACAGTGTCGGCAAGCAACACAAGGCAAGCACAGGTCAGTTCCACAGGGACAAGGGGGAGCAAATTTGATCTTTCTTATTATGACACTAAACAGAACCAATCATCATCATTCAACAGCACTAATCATTAGCAATTATCAGCATTTATTTCTCACTAACAATCATTAACAGGACAGGTATTAACTTCACAACCATAAGCATTAACTACTGAACTAGCATTAACTCCACAATCATAATCAGGCTAACATTTATTTCACACAGGATTCTTAACTACCCAATCATTACAGTTGCTAATCATTATTCAAAGCTCTCATTTATTTCAAACAGAAAATCACAGAACATCATTAATTTCTCACTAACATTTATTACTTCACTGCATTGATTTCAGATGAACCTCAGATTCACCACAGCTTTTATTCCTTTAAGCATTAATCACAACCACCAATCATTAACATTAACTGAGTTATTACTCTTAATCATTAACCACTAACTAAACATTAAAACTAGCATTGATTTCTGAGAGAACCAATCATAAATCATTAAAACCAATCATTCACAATAACTGAGTAGTTGAATTTGAGGCTAATCATTACACTAATTCAATCATTAAGACTGAAGCAAAATACACAGAGAACTGAAGTGAATCAAACAAGAGAGCAGGGTGAAAATTTCTGAACTATAAGATAGAGGTGGAGAATCAGGTGAGTGGAAACTGTGGTTGAGAATTCACCTCTCAGCCTATACTAACATGTGGACCAATGCACTGCTTCAATTTCTTTAGATGGATAAACTACCTCCAATCACTCAACCAAGGCAAGTATGAGTTGTCTGTTTAAAGCACAACTCATCAAACATAATAACAAGCAATGTAGAGTTATTGAACAAACATAGAGAAACTCTAACTACCTAGGATGCTTGACATTCTAGGTGAAAGCAACATGTGTTCAATACAAAAATTTAATCCTACACAGTGACAATGATCATATCAGTAGCACATCAGCACACATATTAGAAATCAGGCTAAGGGTTTCATCTTAACCCCAGTTAAGGTGCTTAGCTCATAATTAGAAAACCTAACATGCTGCTAAGAGGGTTATTATACATGGAGAAAAACTACTGATACAGAACACAGGAAAAAATCAAATTGAAAGAGAAACTTCTACTGAATTAAGACTTGGGTCTCCTCTCCCCTCTCTCACAATGTTACAGTGCACTATTTATATCCCAATACACAACCCAAATGGTGAATCCCCAAAAACAGAAAATTAGGTTTTTCTGAAATTACAAAAATTTGGACTTACAGATTTCCAAAAGTAGCTCGACCCATGCTGTATTCTGCAGTTTGCTGTGAATCACCCATACTTCCTTCTGCTATGAACTCAGTCACCATCACCCTACTTCTCTCATTTCAGAACCCTAACAGTGAGTAGAGTTAGTGAAATGGGTGAAATAGGGGGATGGGCTCTGTTGATGGAGATGGTGGTGTTGTCGGGTGTTTGTGGTGGTGGTGGAGCTCGAGGTCTGGTGGAGTTGCAGAGAGTAGCAGGCGATGGTGGTTCTGCAAGCGGTCGGGTGGAGGAAGATGAGATCGAGTTTTGGGAAGAAGGAGGTGTTTGGGTGGTAGTATAGGCTTTGGTGCTAGGGTGTGAGGCGAGATTATCTGAGTTGATGTTTGGCGAGCTGATCCGTAGGATGTTCAGATGGTAGGTGGATCCAACGATGAGATGGAAGGCTATGGGTAGCGACCGTTGGATGGAGGAATACAACAAAATGGATGGCCCAAGATGGAGATCTGCGTTGCGATGTAGAGCAGGAGCTTCGGAGATTGATATGCTACGATGGAGCGACCGTAGGATGCTGAGAGGCGTCAATCTGACGGCCGAAATTCGAGACGGGCTTGGGTAATGGAAATGGGTTTGAGAAAGGATTTTGGGCTTTGGATATTCAAGGCCCATAACTTCTATGAGAACAATTCTTCCTTCTTGAGCCCATTCCTACCCTCTTGGTCTTGTGCACAACATTCTTCGCGGCTTCCTCGCGTAATTCCTCCCGGCTTTTCACCACTTTTCTGCTCTTTTTGCTCCGCAATTCATCCAGACTTTATTTGTTGCCTAAAAATGCAAAATTAAGTAAGAAAAATATTTATTCTTGAAAACAATGAAAATACAGAATATGGGATAAAATGTAGAATTAATGCGCAAACGATGAGTTAAATGCCAATAAAAATATATATAAATATGCACTATTTAGCACTCATCA
>NW_020620714.1:4542342-4561497 GCF_003573695.1 Papaver somniferum | reverse complement strand
AAATTACATGACACTTCGCAAGAGGTAGCCCTTTTTGATGCACCCAGTTAAATTCGATGGTTGTTTTTCTTAATGTAACCTCCATCTTCTATCCCAACCAACCAAAGAACAAGCTAGTCCAGTTTCGTTCAGTATTCTAAAGTGATTGGCAATCGTGACTTCCTATCCAACACCTTGAAGATCGAGGCCATACATGTATTGGTAGATCGTGCGCGTGCAAATTTCTTATCACTATGTGAATTGTGCTAGAATCAGGGTGCCTAAATATCTAGACTAAGACTCCTAATAAAAATACATATTTGCACAAGAGTCAACATTTCAAGGTAAATGAGCTCCATTTTTTATGATTTTTCATTTTTTAATTTTTTTTTGGAATTTTTCAATTTTTTCAAAAAGATGGAGTTTGTTTTCTATTATGGCAATTTATCATGGTATCTACTCTATACCCCCAAACCTAAACTAAACATTGTCCTCAATGTTTCAAAACATGGAAAGAATTATAAAACAATATATGAAGAGGAACATGCTGAGTAGAGTAAAAGGAGAGAGAATACCCGATTGTACGGCGGAAGCTGGATTAAAACTCCGTTATTCAAGGCAAAAATCCATCATAATAGGAGTCACAATGGATGAGCACAAAATATACACAAAAGGAAATTTAACTAACACGTTATCTACAAGAAAATTTGGTTTTTAATGGGATTGGACTTTTTGGAAAATTTTGGTTTTGTCGGGAGACATTTGGTTTGGACGGGAAAAAGAAAAATTTTGGTTTTTAGGGGGGGAAAAACATTTCGAAAACTGTTTGGTTATTTAGGGAAAGGGTGGACCCGTTTAGTCCACATAGACCGGGTCCTCCAGGTTGGTTGTTTCAATGTCGGGTGGGAATGGCTCAAAGAATGGCTTTAATCTCTGCCCGTTGACTTTGAAAACGTTCTTGTTGGAGACATCCTCCAACTCTACAGCTCCATGAGGAAAAACTGTGCGTACTAGGTACGGACCCTTCCATCTGGAACGCAGTTTTCCTGGAAAAAGATGTAATCGGGAGTCATACAGCAAGACTCTCTGACCAGGAGTGAAAGATTTGCGTAGAATACGCTTGTCGTGAAACATCTTCATCTTCTGCTTGTACAGCTTGGCACTATCATAAGCCTCATTTCTCAATTCTTCCAACTCATTGAGTTGGAGTTTCCTTTGAATTCCAGCTTCGTCCAGAGAAAAGTTCAGCTCCTTGATTGCCCAGTAGGCACGATGTTCTAATTCCACAGGTAGATGGCACGGCTTTCCATACACTAGACGATAGGGGGACATGCCAATTGGTGTCTTATAAGCTGTTCTATAGGCCCACAAAGCATCATTCAACCTTAATGACCAATCTTTCCTAGACGGGTTAACCGTCTTCTCGAGAATGTGCTTAATTTCCCTATTAGAAACCTCTACTTGTCCACTAGTCTGAGGGTGGTACGGAGTAGCAACCTTGTGAGTTATGCCATACTTGCGTACTAAAGACTCAAAGTACTTGTTACGAAAATGTGAACCGCCGTCACTGATGATAGCTCTAGGGGTACCAAAACGTGCAAATATGTTTTCCTTTAGAAAAGAAAGTACCACCTTGTGGTCATTTGTTCTGGTTGCTATGGCTTCTACCCACTTAGAAACGTAATCAACTGCGACTAGGATGTACAGCTTGCTGTCAGACATGGGGAATGGACCCATGAAGTCTATCCCCCAAACATCAAAAATCTCCACAATCAGAATGGGGTTCAACGGCATCATGTTTCTCCTCGAAATGCTTCCTAGCTTTTGACAGCGTTCACAAGCAACGCAATAATCATGGCAATCCTTGAACAACGATGGCCAATAGAATCCACACTGCAAGATCTTTGCAGCAGTCTTCTTGGCACTGAAATGGCCTCCACATGCCTGGTCATGGCAGAAAGATATCACATCTTTGTGTTCAGTGTTGGGGACACATCTCCTAATGATTTGGTCTGGACAGTACTTAAACAGATATGGGTCATCCCAAAGAAAATGTTTGACCTCAGCTAAAAACTTATAGCGGTCTTGTCTTGACCAATGTGAGGGCATCCTACCTGCAGCAAGGTAGTTAACGATATCAGCAAACCAAGGGAGGTCTGAGATAGACATCAGCTGTTCATCTGGGAATGATTCTCTAATCAGCTCAGATTCATCAATAGACTCTAAAGTTAATCTAGACAAGTGATCGGAAACCACATTCTCACAACCTTTCTTATCACGGATTTCGAGATCGAATTCCTGTAATAAGAGTATCCATCGAATAAGGCGTGCTTTAGCATCCTTCTTGGAAAGAAGATACTTCAAAGCCGCATGGTCTGTGTATATGATGATCTTAGACCCTATCAGATAAGATCTAAACTTGTCTAATGCAAATACCACGGCAAGTAACTCCTTCTCGGTGGTCGAATAGTTGAGTTGAGCATCATTAAGAGTTTTACTAGCATAGTATATCACATATGGTAGTCTATCAACACGTTGCCCTAGAACAGCGCCAACGGCATAATCAGAGGCATCACACATGAGCTCAAACGGCAGTTTCCAATCTGGAGGTCGGACTATAGGAGCGGTGGTGAGGAGAGTCTTGAGTTCTTCCCATGCCTTCACACAAGAAGCATCGAAGTTAAAGACAACATCTTTGGCAAGTAGGTTACACAAAGGTCTTGAGATTTGGCTAAAGTTTTTGATGAATCGCCGGTAGAACCCGGCGTGACCTAAAAATGATCGAATCCCCTTCACAGAGTGGGGTTGGGGTAATTGCTGAATGAGGTCGACTTTAGCTTTATCTACTTCAATTCCTTTTTCCGATACGATGTGTCCTAGAACTATGCCGGAGTTCACCATGAAGTGGCATTTTTCCCAGTTTAAAATCAGATTCTTTTGCCTACATCTTGATAGCACAAGGACTAGATGGTCCAAACATTCGTCAAAAGAGGAACCAAACACAGAGAAATCATCCATAAAGATCTCGAGAAAACTATCTATCATGTCTGAAAAGATGCTCATCATGCACCGCTGAAAAGTAGCGGGTGCATTACACAGCCCGAAGGGCATACGTCTAAAAGCAAATGTCCCAAATGGACACGTAAATGTAGTTTTTTTCTGATCTTCTGGTGCTATATGGATTTGGTTATAACCGGAAAAGCCATCTAGAAAACAGTAGTGACTGTGTCCAGACACACGTTCTAGCATTTGGTCAATGAAAGGGAGCGGGAAGTGATCCTTCCTTGTTACTGTGTTCAATTTCCTGTAGTCGACACATACTCGCCATCCTGTGGTTGTACGTGAGGGGACTAACTCATTCTTCTCATTCCGAACCACAGTAATGCCTGACTTTTTAGGCACAACTTGAATGGGGCTAACCCATTTACTATCTGAAATCGGATATATGATACCCGCATCAAGTAGCTTCAAGATCTCACTTTTAACGACGTCTCTCATGTTAGGGTTAAGTCTCCTTTGCATTTCCCTAGATGGTTTGGCGTTCTCTTCCAGATTAATGTGGTGCATGCAAATGGTGGGGCTTATCCCTTTGAGATCTGAGATGGTCCATCCTAAGGCTTCTTTCTGATCCTCAAGGACTCCTAAAAGCTTGTTTTCCTGTTCTATGTTCAGTTGTGAAGAAATGATAACAGGTAAAGTATCAGAAGGACCTAGAAATGCATACTTCAAAGTCTCAGGCAATGGTTTCAATTCCTGGTTGGCCTTAGGTGACTCATCTGAAGATAGAACAAACTCTTCAGAAAGTGGGGGTTGTTCTACTGTATTCTGCCACTTAGTGATGTCCATTTGAGGTACAGATTCGAGCAAAGATTGGACTTCACTAGTGTATTCATCATCAAAGAACTCCAAGTTAACACCTTCCAAACATGCTTGCAGTGGATCTCTTGACATAATGCTAGTCAATGAATCTTGTATCAAACTCTCAATCATATTGACTTCATGTACCTCCTCATCATCTAGATTCACAGGTTGTTGACTAACATTAAACGCATTCAATTCTACAGTCATGTTTCCAAAAGAGAGTTTCAACACTCCATTCCGACAGTTGATGATTGCATTGGACGTCGCCAGGAATGGACGTCCTAGAATGATAGGAATGTGACAATTTGGGTTTTGAACAGGTTGGGTGTCTAAGACAATGAAGTCTACAGGAAAATAGAATTTTTCAACCTTAATCAAAACGTCTTCTACCACTCCACGAGGAACTTTGACTGACCGATCTGCTAATTGGAGAGTTATAGGTGTAGGCTTCAACTCTCCAAGACCTAACTGCACATAAACAGAATATGGCAGGAGGTTCACACTTGCCCCTAGATCTAATAAAGCTCTATTGACCCTGTGTTCTCCGATAGTGCAAGAGATTGTTGGACAACCTGGGTCCTTAAACTTGGGTGGAGTTTTGTTGAGAATAATGGAACTCACTTGTTCAGCTAAGAAAGCACGCTTGTGCACATTAATCTTGCGTTTTTGAGTGCACAAATCTTTGAGGAATTTGGCATATGCAGGGATTTGCTTAATTGCCTCAAGAAAAGTAATGTTGATGTTGACTCTTTTGAACAGTTCTAACATCTCATTGTAGTGGGTGCTTATCTGTTGGCGAACTAACCTCTGAGGAAAAGGAGCAATAGGAACATTAGGAGGTAGAGGGACATTCCTAGCAGTAGGTTTGTCGGTTTCACTAATGTGCTCGGATTCTTTTTCTGGACTGGAGGTTTCCTTAGGTGGTGTAGGCAATGCTAAGTTTGGCTCAGATTCACTTGCTTGTGGTATGCCTACCTTGTTCTCAACAACTCTACCACTTCGGAGAGTGGTGATGGAATGGACTTGATCGGGTGAGGTTCTTTCGCAGGATGATGATGTTGTGCCTGCTTGAAATATCCTCTTTGGTTCTTGTTGGGGTTGGCTAGGAAGTTTACCCTTTTCCCTAGTATTCAATGCATCGCAAATTTGACCCATCTGTAGTTCTAGAGCGGTGACTCGCTGATCAGTTGCTTTCTCGTTTTTCATCAGATGTTGGGTCAATTGATTGATACTTTCTTCAATGCTGGACAATTTCTTGTCAGCAGTGTATTGAGGGTACGACTGCTGTTGAGGATTTCTCGGGTATTGATAGCCTTGGTTGTTTTGATAGCTTTGATTTGGTTGAGATGGTCCTCCTTGGGCAGGGCCTTTGGACCATGAAAAGTTGGGGTGGTTTCTCCATCCTGGATTATAGGTTTGTGAATATGGGTTGTGCTCTTGTTTTTGAAACATAGCATTTGCTTGCTCAAGCTTAGATTCCTGGAATGCATGCATTTCCGGACACTCATTGACTTGGTGATCAGATCCACTACATAGAGCACAAATAGCCATTTCGACATGTTCACAAAAGGTAGTGGGAGATGGGTTTGCGTTTTTCTGTAGTTCTAACGCTTCTATTCTTCTTGCTAGCGCAGCCATCTTTGCACTTCCTTCAAAATCAGACTCAATCCTATGAACTCTAGCTACAGGTGTAGTTTTTCTAGGTTCACGAATGGATTCCCACTGTTGCGTCTTCTCAGCTACTTCAATCAGGAAGTCCCAAGACGCATCAGCGGTCTTATTTACAAAAAGACCATTGCACATTGACTCAACCGTTGTTCGGGTGGACACATCTAGACCCTCATACAAAATTTGCACAAGTCTCCATTTTTCAAAACCATGATGGGGACATTGGAGCAATAATTCATTGAATCTCTCCAAGTATCTAGCTAGGGTCTCACCCTCTAATTGCACAAAGCTATTCAGACTTTGACGAATTGTCGCAGTCTTGTGATTTGGGAAAAACTTTTTGAAAAACTCCTTGATGAGATCATCCCAAGACATGATGGATTGAGGCTGTAAAGCATACAGCCAGGCCTTAGCCTTATCTTTAAGGGAGAAAGGAAAAAGCCTCAACTTTAGGATTTCGTCAGACATTTGAGTGAAACGCAGAGTTCCACAAATCTCCTCAAACTCTCTCACGTGATGGTACGGGTTTTCATTTTCTACACCTCTAAAAACTGGAACCATTTGTATTGTGCTTGATTTCAGCTCATAATGGCCATTGGCTTCTGGTAGCACAATACAAGATGGTTGACTAGTTCTAGTTGGGTACATATAATCTTTGAGTGTACGGGGTTCTCCCATTGTTTCTGATTGATCTGGACTGTCTACCTCAGAACTAAGGATTTCGATTGGATCGTCCGGGTTAATTCTAACGAGTCTGTTGGTTTGGTCTCTGTAGGTCACAATCATGTCCTAGTAGGTACCTTAACTAACATGTTGGTCAGAGCAGTCGGAAACAATTTTTGGAACCACAAAAAGCCCAATATTTTGGTTTAAAATGGGTTTTTGGATAATTTGGTTTACACTGGGTTTTGGTTTCACAATGGGTTTTGGTATTTTACAAAGTTGGGAGCCTAATGGAGGGAATATACACCTAAAGTCCAAAATAAAAGACAAGCCCACAAAAGATAAGAATATTCACAAACAATAAATACAAGCCCATAAAAGAAAAGAAAAAAGAAAGAAAATTAAAAATTATTACAGGCCCAAATAGAAAGAAAAGAGAAAAATTGAAAATTATTACAAGCCCAGATTGATACTTAAATACAAGCCCAAATGAATTTAATGAGGCCCAGTTGGGTTATCTCATGGGTTAGGCCTACCTGAATAGCACAGCCCAGCTGTTCGGTGTTAGTTGCAAAAGCCCAGTTGGGCTTGGATCGTCCTACGCTGCTTTGGTTTGTCTGAGGCCCAGTTGGGCTTTGGTCCACTTCTGCAGCGTTCGCAGCTTACAGCCCAGATGGGTTAGTGTTCAGTTCTGCCGCTTCTTCAGCTTTCAGCCCAGTTGGGCTTTTGGGTCAGGAAGGTTGCAAGTGCAGCAGCAATCAGCAACACAGCAGCAACAGGAGCAGCAGCTTGGGAGAGTCTAGCAGCAGCAGCACAAAGCAGCGGCACAACGCAGCAGCAGGAAGAGTAGGTTGACAGCCCAGTTCAGCAGGATTTAGCAGCAACAACAGAAAGAGGAGCAGCCCACAGAACAGTTCAGACAACAGCAGCAGGAGCAACACAACACAACAGAAGCAGGAGCAATACAACACAAGAAAGAAAGAGCAAGTGCGCCGCAACCGAGTCCCCGGCAGCGGCGCCAAAAACTTGGTGTGACCGGAAATGGTCCTAAGAATTATACTGCAAGTGCACAGTGTCGGCAAGCAACACAAGGCAAGCACAGGTCAGTTCCACAGGGACAAGGGGGAGCAAATTTGATCTTTCTTATTATGACACTAAACAGAACCAATCATCATCATTCAACAGCACTAATCATTAGCAATTATCAGCATTTATTTCTCACTAACAATCATTAACAGGACAGGTATTAACTTCACAACCATAAGCATTAACTACTGAACTAGCATTAACTCCACAATCATAATCAGGCTAACATTTATTTCACACAGGATTCTTAACTACCCAATCATTACAGTTGCTAATCATTATTCAAAGCTCTCATTTATTTCAAACAGAAAATCACAGAACATCATTAATTTCTCACTAACATTTATTACTTCACTGCATTGATTTCAGATGAACCTCAGATTCACCACAGCTTTTATTCCTTTAAGCATTAATCACAACCACCAATCATTAACATTAACTGAGTTATTACTCTTAATCATTAACCACTAACTAAACATTAAAACTAGCATTGATTTCTGAGAGAACCAATCATAAATCATTAAAACCAATCATTCACAATAACTGAGTAGTTGAATTTGAGGCTAATCATTACACTAATTCAATCATTAAGACTGAAGCAAAATACACAGAGAACTGAAGTGAATCAAACAAGAGAGCAGGGTGAAAATTTCTGAACTATAAGATAGAGGTGGAGAATCAGGTGAGTGGAAACTGTGGTTGAGAATTCACCTCTCAGCCTATACTAACATGTGGACCAATGCACTGCTTCAATTTCTTTAGATGGATAAACTACCTCCAATCACTCAACCAAGGCAAGTATGAGTTGTCTGTTTAAAGCACAACTCATCAAACATAATAACAAGCAATGTAGAGTTATTGAACAAACATAGAGAAACTCTAACTACCTAGGATGCTTGACATTCTAGGTGAAAGCAACATGTGTTCAATACAAAAATTTAATCCTACACAGTGACAATGATCATATCAGTAGCACATCAGCACACATATTAGAAATCAGGCTAAGGGTTTCATCTTAACCCCAGTTAAGGTGCTTAGCTCATAATTAGAAAACCTAACATGCTGCTAAGAGGGTTATTATACATGGAGAAAAACTACTGATACAGAACACAGGAAAAAATCAAATTGAAAGAGAAACTTCTACTGAATTAAGACTTGGGTCTCCTCTCCCCTCTCTCACAATGTTACAGTGCACTATTTATATCCCAATACACAACCCAAATGGTGAATCCCCAAAAACAGAAAATTAGGTTTTTCTGAAATTACAAAAATTTGGACTTACAGATTTCCAAAAGTAGCTCGACCCATGCTGTATTCTGCAGTTTGCTGTGAATCACCCATACTTCCTTCTGCTATGAACTCAGTCACCATCACCCTACTTCTCTCATTTCAGAACCCTAACAGTGAGTAGAGTTAGTGAAATGGGTGAAATAGGGGGATGGGCTCTGTTGATGGAGATGGTGGTGTTGTCGGGTGTTTGTGGTGGTGGTGGAGCTCGAGGTCTGGTGGAGTTGCAGAGAGTAGCAGGCGATGGTGGTTCTGCAAGCGGTCGGGTGGAGGAAGATGAGATCGAGTTTTGGGAAGAAGGAGGTGTTTGGGTGGTAGTATAGGCTTTGGTGCTAGGGTGTGAGGCGAGATTATCTGAGTTGATGTTTGGCGAGCTGATCCGTAGGATGTTCAGATGGTAGGTGGATCCAACGATGAGATGGAAGGCTATGGGTAGCGACCGTTGGATGGAGGAATACAACAAAATGGATGGCCCAAGATGGAGATCTGCGTTGCGATGTAGAGCAGGAGCTTCGGAGATTGATATGCTACGATGGAGCGACCGTAGGATGCTGAGAGGCGTCAATCTGACGGCCGAAATTCGAGACGGGCTTGGGTAATGGAAATGGGTTTGAGAAAGGATTTTGGGCTTTGGATATTCAAGGCCCATAACTTCTATGAGAACAATTCTTCCTTCTTGAGCCCATTCCTACCCTCTTGGTCTTGTGCACAACATTCTTCGCGGCTTCCTCGCGTAATTCCTCCCGGCTTTTCACCACTTTTCTGCTCTTTTTGCTCCGCAATTCATCCAGACTTTATTTGTTGCCTAAAAATGCAAAATTAAGTAAGAAAAATATTTATTCTTGAAAACAATGAAAATACAGAATATGGGATAAAATGTAGAATTAATGCGCAAACGATGAGTTAAATGCCAATAAAAATATATATAAATATGCACTATTTAGCACTCATCACCTCTTCGTGACTTTCTCCCCAAACTGGGCAGCATAATCTTCGTTATCCATATTATCAACTAGATCTCTAGCCTCTTTGATCTTCTCAGCTGGCATGGGATCTCCGCTCTTCAAGCATGCAGTTAACATTTTGGAAACACGCTTGAACCTATTCACCTGTTTTTTTATACGTAATGACATAACATCAAACGGTAATTACCTAAGATTTATAGGAATAATATAAAATGAACAAAAATATAAGAACACGCACCAGTCTATCATAACCAGCTGGTTTGTCTTTGATGATACAATTATAATTTGAACCCGCCGCAGTAGTGTTGGATTTGATTTCACGGATAACCAAAGGATGTGATACCTTGTTATACCAACTCATATAGTCTGGAGAAATTTCATCACCTCGGTTGGTTCGTCTACCAGTGTCGATAATGAAGTCATTCCTCTTATCCCAGTTATCAAGAACAGTAGGTGGGCCTGTGTGAACAATTGTAAGATTATCACCACTAGAAGAGCACAACTCCAACTCCAATTTGTAGTAATCCCCCATTTTCTCCAGAGGTTGTTGTTGTATATACCCGTGTTGTCGCATCACCCTAGAGGGGTTATACATCACATATCCTGTGGGGTGCCACAATGGTCCAAAATAAATGGACAAGTCCGACCGAAAATTTATATGCCCACTGGCTCGATCTTCCTTGTATGGATCAAAGCATACGTCCGAGGCCTTCAATTGGTCCAAAATCTCCCTCATGCGAATCAACTGCTGCTCTTTTGTCCTAGAACGGTTGTCTTCAAATATATACTTTGTTCCTCTAGGAGTACCTTTGCACCACCCCGGGTTCTCTCCGGCCAACTTCAGGATAGGGAAGTGGTCATAGATCCATGCCTACATACATAAGAAATCAAGTTTTAGTAAATTTGTGTATATTCGGTAGTAATTTCCAAACATAATTTCCGATTATATATAATCGGAAACAAAACTGAGTACCTATCTACCGAATACCCAACATTCGGAAATAAATATGGATCATTTCCTACCGAATATGCGTCATTTGGAGTTCAGTAACCTATAGTTTTTCTGGCCTGTATATTCAGTAGTAATATCAAAAAAATATTTCCGATTATATATAATCGGAAATAAAACTAAGTACCTAGCCACCGAATAACAAACATTCGGAAAATAAGATGGATCAATTCCTACCGAATATGCGTCCTTTGGAGTTCAGTAACCTCTAGTTTTTCTGGCCTGTATATTCGGTAGTAATATCAAAAACATATTTCCGATTATATATAATCGTAAATAAAACTAAGTACCTAGCCACCGAATAACAAACATTCAGAAAATAAGATGGATCAATTCCTACCGAATATGCGTCCTTTGGAGTTATGAATATGCGTCATATGTATTGTCTACCGAATAACTATAGAGTGAGTTATAGAGTTAAAGAAAAAACCTGCAATAGAGCCACGTTCCCGGCAACTTGGCAGGTTCCTAGCCTCGACGCCTTTCTCAACTCTTCCATCAAGAATGCTAGGCATGCCGTGCCCCAAGAATAGTCACCGACTTCATGAAGAGGATCCAAAAGTTGTATAAGGTTGGCGTCGATACGGTTGCCAGAAGTATTGGGGAATATGACACATCCCAATACACAGAGGACATATGCAGTGGCAGCGTGGTTCACTTGCTCATCAGTTAACGTTCCATTCTTTTCCTTCTCCAAGGTGCCTCGGAACATATTCATCAAAGCTGTAATGTTGATCTGTCTTGTTCTATAACTGGCATGCCTCCTAAACTCTGTTGTTGTTGTCTCTTCATCCCAACCTAAGCACTTGTTAGTTAGAGAATAAAGTTGTGCCCAACTTAACTGCTTTGTGTAGTTAAACTTCACAGCTGTGCCTTGGTCGGGAAGGTTAAGAATCTGCACAACATCATCCGGGGTGATCGTCATCTCCCCAAACGGCATATGGAAAGTACCGGTCTCAGGATACATTCTCTCCACAAACGCCGATATGGCCACACGATCATGTTCCAACAATGAATTCTCGGCGGCATTAGCTAACCCCGAGTTGGCAATAATTGTCTTGAACCTTTCACATTCACCGGATAAAGGCCACGCAAGCATTTTTGTTGGTGCGGCGGTAGGTTTGAGTAGACGGACCGCATCTTGATGATCCTATTAAAGTACATAAAAAAATCCTTAATACAAGTATTACGATATAACACATAGACAATACATTAATAAAAAATAGTAATTTTATTACCTCGGTTTCATATATTTCTCTGGGCCATGAGTCTTTGTATCCAAATAGCAATTTTCCTCCATCCGCTGGTAGTCCAAGGATTGTGCCTGCTGGAATACCCTTCTTCTTCAAGTGCTGAGGGACAAGATGTGATGCTTTCTTAGCAATATCCTTCCTTACAACATCTTTCCCTTTTTTGGATTTTTGGGTACCACTTGGTTGTCCTTCTTCTTCTACTCTTGCCACTGGATCAACTAGTTCAACACTTGGTCCTGCACTTTGTTGAGCGGCTTGTTCAACACTTGGTCGCACCCCTTGTTCACTGCCTTGTTGTTCAACAGTTGGTTGCACTCCTTGTTGACTGCTTTGTTCTTGTTCGCTTTGTTGAGCACCTGAATTATCTTTGGCACTCCTTTCCCTCCTAGCACTAGCTGTCACTTTCTTCCTCCCTTCTCGACTTTGTCTAAACAACAAAGAAAGGAACAATATTTACAAACTATACAATCGGAAGACAAAGTATGGAAATATAACCCGAATGTACACATTCGGACGTAAGAAGACACATATTTTTTCCGAATACAAAACAATCGGAAGCTAACTAAACATATTTGCAACCGAATATACATCAATTGGAGTTCAGAAGCTGTAAATTCATCCTACACAATCAGAAGAAAAAGTGCACCTCTATAACCCGAATGTACAAATTCGGAAGTAAGAAGACACATATTTTTTCCGAATGAAAAACAATCGGAATATAACTAAACACGTTTACAACCGAATATTCATCAACTGGAGTTCAGAAACTCTAAAATTTTATCCTACACAATCGGAGGTATAAAACATTATATTGTCTTCCGAATAAATACTGGCCCCAAAATGGGATTTTTCCTATATCATAAATTTTGAGATTTTTTCAATATATACATTCGGTAGTGAGTGTTCTTCCGAATACTTTGTGTCTACTTAAATATATTCGGTAGCCAAAAAATTCATTAAACTACCGATTATTAGCAGTTTGTATCCAGGAAGATATGGCCACCAATATTCGGCAGATAATCATCAAATCTTTCTCCCGAATATTGTCGATGTTCTTGAAAAATGAAGAACAAGACTACATTCGGAAGTAAATGAGCATGCATATCGTCCGAATCTGGATAAATAACCGAAAACCCATTCGACGAATTAAAGCAAAATAAACCCCAAAAATGATAGATTCTTACCTAATTGGGGCCATTTGAAGTTGACGAAGTGTTTGAGTCTCGGAATCGCCACCACCGACTACATTTCCGGGTACTTGTTCTTCGCGTTCTTCGCGTTCTTCTTCATTTGCAGCAAGAATTTCTTTATTTCTTGCTAAAATTCCAATGTTTGGATCGATACCCCGAGCAACATTTTTGGTTCTAGGTATGTGGGTTTCATTTCTCTTATCCATTGTTTTATAATCGAATCGACGATGTTTTGATTTTACGATTCGCGGCGATGTTTCGGTTGAACGAGGAAATTTTTTTTTTCTTCCACAATCGGAAGATAATATGAAACTGGAAGAAGAAGAGTTGAAATGAGTAGAATTGTTTTTGATTTGGTTTTTATACAGTTTTACCATAAGGGCATTTATGTAACTTCAATATCATATAGGGTACCCCTTAACTAGAGTCTTTGGCTGGGTATAAATTGATGGCCCCTAAATCCTTTGGGATGGCCCCTAAAAACGCTAGGAAAAAAAGAAAAGAAAGAGGGCCCGACGGGGTTGGTTTGTAAATAATAAATCCTTCAGGGGGTATTAGTGAATTTACTGGATATTTCCACCCAGGAGATGCTGTGTCATTTAGTTATATAATACACCCATTCATTCTTACACCTTGTTTACACTAGTCAAATGAACTTGTGTAGTGCAGTCCAATGAATTTGATTTTTTTTGGTCGCAGGTTCGAATCTCTGCTTTGCGGTGGGGAAAAAAGAGAAAAAAGAGGTTGCATATATCGACATTGATTACAATAGAAGCACACAAAATACAGAAAAGTTGCAACATCTCAGCTCTGAGGTGGACAGACAGTGCTTGTACTGTCTAGTAAGCAAAATGGAAATGATCCAACTCTCGCAGCAAAGATCCTTTGGGTTCCGTTTTTATGGGAATATGCCAGGACACTAAATTATTGAAAACTCATTCGGATCAGCTTTGTAATGATCATTTACTTCTTCGCAAAGTCATATGTGTTGTGAAGGTCCGTTAATTGCACTATTGTACACATCTGCGCAACCAGACAAAACCAAATCAAAAGGAATTCAAAGCATGCACCAGACAGAATAAAAGAAAACACACAAAAAGAAAATCAAATTAAGGAGATATGTCACATGCCTGCAAGCCACATTAGAATAGGACTGAAATTATATATGGAAGAGCATCAAGCAGAAATTGTGTGAATTGCAGTTTCTAGCTAGGAATTGACAGAAAACATGTAAAAGCAGCTATCTCGATTTCGACTGAAGTTCACTACTTACAAAAAGATAACGAATACAAATCAGAGTGAACCAAGTACATACAACAACTGGGAATCGTTGGTAGAGGTCTGGTTCTCATATTTGATCAGGTAGTAGTGTCCGAGTCTCAAACTGCGTTTTTTGTCTACATGCATAACATAAAATAATTAAGCGACAGATATTTTTAATACTTGAGGAAATTTATAGGGAGAGTAAGAGAAAGTACCTGGTTCCCTTTAATTTATCAAATTAACCAATTCTGCATGAACAGATGGATCTCCCCGCTGCTCGTCTCTTTGAATATAATCAACATATAGTTCTTTTAGGCTGGACAACGATTTCAGATCATAAGTTGAGTAGTTCCTCAGATTGGGGCAATTCCAGATGAATAATATCCAGAGCGAAGTCCACCTCTGTAAATCTGGAAGAAACTTTAAGTCTGGGCAATCTATCAAATCCAGGCGTTGAAGAGAGACGCAGTCGAGTTCGGAGCCAAATAGAAATGATGCAGTCTCCTTCTCATTATCATTTACTCGAAATCCTTGAAACTGATTGCACTCTCTAATTTGCAGAATTTGAAGATTACAATTCCTTCGGAGTATGTTTAACGGGAAGTATATAAGCTCTTCGACATTGTGTAAAAAAAGGGTTGTGATAGAAGTCTGGCTTATCCCAACTGAGCTTACTAAGCTGTGGTCGACCTCCTTTAACAGTAAGAACTCAAGACAAGGAAATGAAGGAATCTTGGTCAAACTTCTGCAGCCAGTGATTCTTAGATCCCGAAGACAAGGATATGAGGAACACAATTCTTGTAGATATGACATATCCGTTAGATGGAGTTCAACCAGCGAAGGAAATCCCATACCCAAATAGTTCAAAGATACATCGGATAGATGGAGAGACTTGAGACGTGGGAGCTGCCCCATAGCCTCTGGAAGTTGTTCAGTCCTTTTGCAGTTGAAGATTTCCAAAAATTCCAAATTTGGAAGACCACTTGAAACATGCATCCAGGTTGGGAGGTCCCAACCCATAAAGTTATGAATACTAAAGGTTTTCAGGTTAGTGTGAGGTTGCAGAGCTTCTAGAACCAGACTACTGCGACTACAATACAGATGGTCAAACCCCTTTTCACCCCATTCTAGATACAAACGACGAAGTTTTTCTTTCCCTTTCAAATTTGATTCTTCAGCGTCTACTGGGTCTTCCACGTTCTCAAGATCATAAATAGTTATTTCCTCGAGAAGGTTTAGGTTCCTCAACTCTTCAATACCAGCATTAATATCAGTATTGCTATTTACTGAATAAGACAATTCGCGAAGATAAACTAGTTCTCCAATACCCACTGGTGCTCCCTCTTTCCCGTAGATAAAATATTTCAGCTTTTTCCAGTTAGTTACCTCTTTAGGAAGCTCACAGAAGGAGAGATCCACAAACTCGAGATTGTTGAGATTAGCACATGACTCCAGTAACACTTTGATCTTAGTACCAAATAGGTCAAGGGACCTTAACTGTGTCAACAAACCAAAATCTTCAGGTAATGCTTCTAGTAGGGTGCAGTCTCTGAAATTAAATATTCTCAGTTCCTCAAGGCCTTTGACATACTTGGGTAAGGCTTTCAATTTCTGGCAACTGTTGATATCTAATGTCTGCAAATGGTGGAGGCTAGTGATAGAATCAGGTAATTCTTCAATAGGTGTAAATGACAGATCAAGAAATCTTAGATATTCTAGACCATTTATGGAGTTGGGAAAAGAAGTGAAGCTATTGCATTTTTGCAGATCCAACCTCTGCAAATTACAGAGGCTAGTGACAGAATCAGGTAGTTCTTTAATATCCGTGAGAGTGATATTAAGGTGTCTCAGTTTTTTCAAAGATTCTATGTTTTTGAGAAAATCTTGTACATGGCGACACTCGCATAATACCAACGTCTGCAGATTATAAAGTTTGTTGATGGAATTATGATTGGGAGTTTCACTAAGATCGAAAGACGAAAGGTTAAGGTACCTTAAATGCTTTAGTTTAGGACTCCAAGATGACAATGGTGACAAGGCTTTAGTTAGACTATCCAAATATAAAACACGTAACCGCTTACTTTTGGAGAATCTATTGGGGTCCAACTCGTAATAAGGTGAATCAAGGATGATGACTGTTCGCAACTTCTTTGCACTATTTATGGTTACTGAAAATGCTGCAGATAAGGCTTCATCAACTATCAACTGTAAGCGACGAACTCTAGGAATATTCATCAGTTCACTGACACTGACAATCGCACATTCATGATTTCCTACAACACTCTGAGCAAGATCATGTACAAGGTCATGCATAGTGCACGACCTTATGTCATCCAAGTCATTCATTTCCTTGACATCCAAAAATGAGCTCCGCACCAAACTTACGAAATACTCGTTTCCAATGTCTTCTCTCGATTTTTTGCTCCCCACATTAGATGACTCCAGGAAGCCTTCGGCATTCCACAGTTGAATCAAAGTTTCTCTGTTTATCTCCAAACCTTTGGGAAAGATGGAGCAGTAGGAGAAACATTGTCTCAACTGAGATGTCAAGTTATCATAGCTCAATTTAAGTATCGGCATGATTCTACTTTGACCTTCTGGAGTATCCAAAATACTGTTTTCTTTAATTGATAGCCAATCACCTTCATTATTTTTTAAGCGCATTAGACTTCCTAGTATTTTTGCTGCAAGGGGCAAACCACCACATTTTTTTGAAATCTCTTTTCCTATGTTAGTCATGTTTGGTGTTTTTAGAGCTCCACCAGGGGAAAAGGCTTCATTCTCCATAATAGACCAACATTCATCCTCTTGTAAATTTTCCAATCTGTACGAAGGAATACTCCCATTTACAACATCAGCGACCTGGTTTTCACGTGTAGTGATTAATATCTTACTTCCTTGAGCACCAACGAGCAACGGAGTTTTAAGCTCCTCCCATTCCTCGTAACGGTCATTCCATACATCATCCAGTACTAGAAGATATTTCTTCCCCTTCAACTTTTTTTGAACTTCATTCACTAAGACATCCAAATTTGAAAGATTTTCAAACTTAGCTTCAGTAATGGACTCCATAATTTTTATTAAAATGGTTTTGACATCAAAATCCTTGGAAACAAAGACCCATATTCTTTGATCAAAGTGGTTTTCTACCAATTTGTCCTTGTAAACGAATTGGGCTAGTGTAGTTTTTCCGACTCCACCCATCCCCACGATGGAAACTACAGAGATATTTTCATGATGTGGATTATAACTGCCAGATGATGACGACGCAGTGAGAGTTGTTAACAATCTTATTATTTCCTTTTTATCATCCTCCCTTCCTATAATTTTTGACTCGTTCACCAAAGATGTGGTTTGTCGGCTCCGTTGCTCACTACTTCCACCATGAGCATTAATAGTATTGCTAGGTGATGTAGTTTGTAACTGAAACCTAGCCATATCTTTGGTAATTTCATCTAAACTTCGGTTGACATCTTTAATTTTGTTTGCCATCTTGAAACGAAATACTAGTGGATTAGAAGAGGAGACGAAATCACGAACCTTATCCTTCACGCGGTCCCCCCTTTCACCTCGACGAATGGTTTCATATGAAAACTCATCCATCACATCATCCGCGTCATAAGCTACATCCTTGAGCCTCACCAGCCAAAGCCGAACAAGTTCTTCCATCTCTTGCCTATTCTCCGCGTCAGCAATTACAGCCGCGATCACCTGTAAGGTTCTTTGAAGCTTTTGCAAGTCATCTTTGACACCCCACGCCAAATTTATCTCTTGGGCAACAGCAGCGCCCAACTTGTTTAATATTTCTGTTACACCACCAACAACAATCTCTTCAAGCGCCATACTAAGATACTGGTATATTGCAGATTGCACGCAATAAAGGATATGGACAATAAAAAAAGCAAGCTCACACAGCAAAGGGTATGTAATATTTGAAATTTATGTTTGAATGTAAGATAACTATTCCTGGTTCGCAATGAGCTATATCTACAAAAGAATTTCATAGAAGACCCACTGTGCTACAATTATGTGGGCATAGTTGGATCAATTGTCCTACTCTCGATTGCGGCCATTGTTTACTTTACTGCAATAATGCACAGAATTTAGTCAATTATTCAACCATCTTCACCACTTGCCTAGTCTGTGGTGATTGCAATTTAATTCAGTCCATAAAATTTTCTTATCCAAAATATCTTTTGTGCCGACATCTGAATTTCTTTGTATTTTCAGTGACCATACAACTGGACTGGGAATTATTAAATATCCATGTACATAAAAATTCTACTCTATAGGAATTGGATGATAAATGTAATGATTCAACCACAAAATTATCAACTTAATCTATATTAATATTCCGAAAATTATAATTAAGTATCCTAGTTTGGTGTTTACAAATCTCTACTCTCTCTGCAACTTCAGTAAATCTAATCAGATCAAATGAATTATAAAAAAAAAAAAGTATTAAAAAGGAATTGGCGAATACCAGAACACCTCTGTGTTGTGATTGTTGATAGCTATGCTTCCAGATCTTCCTCTTTTCATTTTGGGCCGATTCTGTATCTTCCGGTGGCGAAATTTTGTGGCCACTAACTAGGTTTTATCGGGGAGTCTACTAATTCTACCCATTCAGGGAGAAAATACCTAGGCCGCCGCTGATAAATAGTGAAATGCCGTAAGGAGTCGTCTGTTGGAGTGCCTTTGCCCTCTAGTGATCAATTCCAATTCTATGGGCTCCCTCACATGTACCAGTTATGTTATGTCCCAGGGGGTGTCCCTTTCTTTTGGAACAATTCTTTAAGCTTCACCGTTTTCCGTGGGCACCATGATGAACTTCAAGGGATGTTCTAAAATTGGGAAGGGAGATTCTACGACCATGGCATTTTCTCCAGCGTCTCATCCCAATAGGGGATGATGGATGGTCAAAAAAAAAA
>NW_020620714.1:4509313-4542286 GCF_003573695.1 Papaver somniferum | reverse complement strand
AATTTTTTTTTTTTTTTTTTTTTGAGAATAAGATAATTCATTGAAAAAGAACGAAAGAAAGAAACATACCATTCGAGCAGATTGTTGTCATGCCATCAGACTAGGACATGCCCTGATATGAGTTTGAGACAACAACCTGCTGGAATTACTGATACTTTCATATTGATTACTTAACTTATCTAAACTTAAAAACATATTTAAAAAGGCAGGTAAATCTTCTTCCCAGCTATTGAAAATTGAAGATTTTGTTGTCTCTATGCCAACTTGTCTGCCACAGAGTTTCCAGTTCTGTGAGTAAACTTGAAACCCAAAAATTTGTTGCAATCAGCTAGAATTCGTAGTGCCTCCTTAACAATTCTCTGATTTGTCCAATCCATCATTGTTGCCTTTCCTTTGATGAAGTTCACAATCTTTTCAGAGTCCCGTTCCATCCAGAAATGTGCCAAATCAACATCTTTGGCCCATTTTGCTTCATACAACAGAGCTAAAGCTTCCGCTTTTTCTACACTTGCAGCATAGAATACTCCAAATTTAGCTGCTCTTCCATTTCCTGCTTCATCTCTAATAATTAGACCAAAGCCAGCATAAATTGATCTTGAAATCCAAGAAGCATCAATATTTAACTTAAAGCAATTATGTTCTGGGCATTTTCAAGGGATGGTCTTTATCTGTTATGTTACAGGACAAACACTAGTTGCTATCATGTTTCTTGTATTACAGCTCCAGTGGTTCAAATGTCTCTGGATCATGATAGAAGTTTGTAAAGAAGAGACATTTTTTTCCTCATAAATCCTATTACACCTCTCTTTCCATATAAACCAACATTTTGTTGCATTAATCTCTATTACCTCATCTCCATGAGATTGCCACCAAATGAAATAATCAATAAAAGAGATTCTTACTATATTTGAAGCATTGTTACTAGCAAAAGGTGGTAGCATCCAAATTGATCTAGCATACCAGCAATCAAATAAAAGGTGAAGAACAAATTCTATTTTGTCGTTACAGAAAACACATATGTTGTCTACATCATGCATATGTCTACTTAGGATTTCTGTTACTGGCGATGCCTCATTTATACATTTCCAAAGAAACAGTTTTATTCTTTGTGGCAATCTAGTTTTCCAGAATTTCTTCCAAAAAATTTCAGTTTTAGTGTTTCCTTCCATTTTACCACACAACCTATCATATAAAGATTTAACTGTGAAGATGCCATTTCTAGTTAAATTTCATTTAGGTTTATCCTGATCTAAGGTATCATTCTCATCTACAAAAAGTTTAACGTTCAAGATAGTTTGAGCAATAATATGAGGAAAAGAAGCATTTATGATTTCATGGTTCCACTTATTTGTATGTGGATTAATCAGATCCGATACAAGTGTTAACTGAGTGTTTCTTTCAGAAACATTTTGATCTAAAGTGATTTGTAAATCGGGTATCCATTGGTCAGTCCTTATATTGATTGACTGACCATCCCCAACTCCCCAGCAAGTATATTGATGGATTAGATTGGCCCCTTGCACAATGCAGTTCCACATCCAAGAAGATTTTACTACGTTTTTTTAAAGCCAATAAAGGCTTTTTTTTAAACATTTTAACCCACCAAGAGTTAGGTTCCGATATTATTTTCCAAGCAATTTTTGCCAACATAGCCTGATTCATTTTCTCAGCATCTTTAAAACCCAAGCCTCCCATAGAGATTGGTTTACACATAAATTTCCAAGATTTTATGTAATGACCTTTCTCATTTGCATCTTTGCCCCACCAAAAGGCACATTGGATTGAATTTATTCTAGCAGTAATCTTTTTTGGGAGTTTAAAACATCACATTTGATAGATTGACATACCAGATAAAACTGATTTGTTGATAATCAGTTTGCTAGGTTATCTAACAATCTTACTTTTCCAACCTTTTATTATTTCTTCCATTCTACTCACTATGAAATCAAAAGTTTTCAGTTTAGATTTATATATAAACATGGGGAACTCCTAGATAAGAGTCCTTAATATCTATTTTCTTTATTTTCAGATGTTTTGACATCACTTTTTCAGTTTATGGTTTATCTTTTTATTTAAGAAAAGACCTGATTTCTCAAAATTAACCATCTGATCTGAAACCATACTAAATTCATGAATAGCATTTAATAAATTTTTACATCTTTGCAAATTTGCTTTTGTGAAAATCAGACAGTCGTCTGCAAAGAAAAGGTGTGAGATTGCAGTATTATTCACACTAATTTTTAAACCCGGCATTTCCTTAGATTGTTCTTTAGATATCAAATATTTTGACAAAACCTCCATACAAATAGGGAATAAGTAGGGGGATAAAGGATCCCAACTTACTCACATGCACAACCATTTAAAAGTACTGCAATTGATGCAATTGAAATGCATTGAATTAAAGAACACCAATCTTTGCAAAAATCCATTTTTTCCATGGTTGTAGTTAAAAAATCCCAACTGACTCTGTCGAAAGCTTTCGACATATCTATTTTAACTCCTAGACCCTTTTCTTTAGTTTTTCTATGATCCATTGCGTATATTAGCTCATGTGCACCTATTATGTTATCAGAGACCTGTCTATTGGAAAGAACAGCCGATTGAAAAGGAGAAATTAGTTTGTCAAGTAAACCTTTCATTCTGTTGGCTAGCAGTTTTGAAATCACTTTGTAAGGTGTATTACACAGACCAATTGGTCTGAAATCAGAAGCCGATTTTGGTTCTTTGCATTTTTGGATTAAAAATAGAAAAGTTTTATTCAATTCAGGGTTTAAACTTTTTGTTAACCAAAATTATTTTATTACATAAACCAGTTGATCCCCCACAATGGACCAATTGTGGTTGAAAAAAAAACGGGAAGCCATCATGTCCCGGTGACTTATTAAGTTTCATGTTTTTAACCACCTCCCAAATTTCCTTATGAGTCGGAATATCCATAAAATCTCTATTATCCTCCTCAGTTACTCTTATTGAAAGATGGTAGAAAATGTTTTCATTTTCCCCAGTTGGCATTGCCTTAAAAAGATTTTCAAAGTAAGTTTTTAACTCTTTGGCTATTTCCTGCTTATCTTTAATCTCCTTAGACTCAGCATTCAAGAGGCAGTCTATTTTATTCTTTTTCCTTCTTTTCAAAGTTTTGAGATGGAAATACCTTGTATTTCTCTCACTCAAATTGACTATGTTATCCCTAGATAGATGTTTAGCAATCTCTTCTTCAGTCTCGTAAAGTTTTTCTAAACTCAGCATTTTGGTGTTAATCATTTTTTGAGAATTTTCACTAACAGTTAGTTTGTTCAAGTTTTCTATTTATATTTCATTTAAAAGCTTCCTCATTTTTTGAGAATTTTCACTAACAGTTAGTTTGTTCACAAACACATTTTTTCTCTAAAAAGTTAGTTGATTACCCAAATTGTGAAGATTGTAAATCATAGAATCTGTTGGATTAGAGCTTTCTTTTATCCAAAAAGATTTAATCAAATCAAGACAAGACTGGTATTTTAACCAAGTATCAAAAAATTTAAAAGTAAAATTAGATTTGTTCTTTTCCTTTCCCTCCATGTTTACCATCAGAGGACAATGGTCAGAACCAACTAAAACTAAAACTTTAAGAGAAGAATCAGAGAACTGGTTTTGCCATTCTACATTCACAAAACCTTTATCCATCCTTTCCTAAATGTTTTCATTACCATCTCTATGGTTATTCCATGTAAATCTAGGTCCTTGGAATTCAAAATCCTCTAGAGCTGCTCTAACAAGGAGTCTTTTGAAAGGTTCTACTTCACTTTCACTAAAAGGAGCTCATCCTTGTTTATCCTCTTTACTCAGGATTTGGTTCCAGTAACAGGTATCAGTCGATACGAAATTTTCAAAAATTCGTAACAGAGGCCAGCTGTTACAAATTTTTTTTTAGGCGTGCCAGTCATACGCTTGGTCACGCATGGATCGTAACACCTGGAGTATGTACATGTGCCATTCACATGCGCTTTTTTATCCTTTCATCTACACCGTGTATGCCAAAAATAATATCTCCGCCCTTCATTTTATTCTCGAGATTGTATCTTAATCATAAAACCCTAGATTTTATTCCCACAAGATATTACATCTAATCTCTTTCTCTCCGCCTCATTATCCATCTTCCTGTCTCTCTTTCATCGTTCATATCCCTCTCTCTCTCGATCCTTTAGAAGAAACAGTATCGAAGAATGAACTGAGAAACCGTTATTCTTCGTTTCTTTCTTCTGATCGAACTTCTTCTTTTTCACTGTTCTTCTAGTTTTTTCTTCTCAAAAGAATGAACTGAGAAATCGTTCATATCAATTAAGAAGAAATCTGTAGAAGTAAATGAATCAGGAAGGTTTTACTGAGGTTGTGAATTTGGTTTTGGTTAGGGTTATTCTTGATTGAAGAAAGACAAATCAGTAAGAAATAGAATTAGGGTTTCTGCAGTTAGTATTGAGTTTGTGTAAAATCGAAGGAGGAATTGGTAGATTGAGTAACATAAGTAGGAGACAATATAGTTATATTGACTCGGGTTACAGAGGATAGGGTAAATCAGGAAGATGAAGTTAGGGTTTGGAAATTGATTTAATGTTCAATTAGTGACAGATGGGAAGAAATCAAAGACTGGGTTTGGTGATTTGAGAAGTGAATCGATATTTTGGAACGATGTTTCTGAGAATAGATGATGGTGATTGAAGATGAAACGGATGGTTAAGGTTTGGAATTTGATTTAAGGTAAACTTTCTTTACCTAATAGAAGTGTGTTATGATATGTGAATTGTGATTGTGTATTTAAGCATTATTGTGAAGACTTTTATGTTCAGTGAATTGTGAATGTGCTATAATTTGTTAAATTGTTGTTGTAGGTTACGGTAAAATTGAGAAAAAGTGAAGTAAAGGAGGCTTTGGTCAAGTATATGTTGGTAGAAGGGTTTCAGGTGGAAGTAAGACTTCTTTTCTAACTATTGTAGAAGTATAGAATCGATAGACATGGTTTTTTTTTATGATTGTCAGTGTTATCTTGAGTTATTGTTGTTTTGTATTCTTTCAAGTCTCGTGCGATGGAAAGTCTAATGATCAAATTGCTCATGGGAAATCCTATTTTGATCGTTTACGTGTTGCGGTTTATGAAGCCTTGCCTATTTTCTGTCATGTCGAACCAGAATGGAAGCCAACTAGTTCAAAAACTTTGCAAACATGTGCAAAATATGGTGAGTAAACTATATATCCTTTTTGTAATTTCCATGACATTCATGTTTCGGATTCAGGGTTGTATCTTACTCGAAATATTGTTGGCTCCGACAGTACTTGGGGGATTTATACGAAATACCAGTGATAAACTGGGATAAGCTTGCTACTATGGAACAAGGATGTTTCTATCTCAAAGCTATTATTGAATCCATAGACGCGTCTCAAATTTCAGCTGCTATCAATCATCATAGACCAGGCCGTGTCCCTTTCTACACACGAATACGGGTATTAAAGTTTAAACATAATATCTCACTTCAAAAATTCTGATTAGTGTCCTCTGATCTGGCAAGTATTTGATGTGTTATTGTTATGTGTACTTTGCAGGAATTTTGTGGTGCAGCATGTACTAGAGCGCCATCCTAATACTACCAACCTTATATGCAATAACCTTAGGGCACACTTATTTCGAATTTCTAAGGATAAGTATGACAGTGATGTTGTAGAAAAATGTATCGAATCGAATGCTACCGATGTTGTAGTTTCGCAACTCTTATGAGATTGTAATCAACTTGTTGAACTCGCTCAAGATAAGTTTGGAAACTATGTTGTCTAGAAATCCCTTAAGCTTAGTAAGGTATGCAGTGTTATCTAGCTATTTCTACTGCATTTATGAAAATTTTAGAAACATATAACTTTGGATAGCATTGATCTGAATTTTAAATCTTGTGGTTGACAGGGAAAGGCATTACGCCAACTAGTTGACGCCCTTCGCAAATGTTCGGACGATCCCGAGAATCATCAAAATGGGAGGAATGTGCATAACTTGATTAAAAGGAGAATTGTTGTTGTACTAGAGTGATTTAAGGTACTGTTGCATAGTCCGGAGCCGTTATACCCATTGTGCAGGTAATAGATATTTTAAGTACCTGGCTTAAGCTTGTTCATCATTCACACTTTCTCTATTGTTCGTTTTTAGTTAAGAAATATGTTTCTTTACTTAGAATAGATATTCTCCAAGATCAGAGTACACAACACCATTTCTCCGGATTAGCAACAAAATTTTGAAACAGCTCTTACGCAGTTCCGAATTCGCAACTAAATTAGCAACTGCTGCAAAATTAGCAACAACTTGCTTCAATTGCGAAATTCGCAACTGCTCAGCGGCTGTTACAATTCGCAACGGCAGGTCAAAAATCGTGTGAGGCCTGCTCGTGTGCATAGTAACATCTAAATTACCCATCTGTTTTAGTTTGACTGGATGGGAACACCTTGACCAAATTTCCACCCCTTATTTACCCTATCCATCTCTTTATCTTCAGTCTCTTCCTTCACTTCACTCTCCCAACATCTCTCCCAACTTAATCCCTCTCTGTATTGAATCAGAACTCTAGTATTAGGTTGTGCTTCCTCTTCTTCCTCCACGAGATCCATCAACTATATCAGTTGTTGAAGGTTTGTTTTGATCTGAATCGATGGAGATCATCAACAACACCTAAGAATGAAGATTTTTATCGTTAAAAAACGAATCGAAAGATGAGTATAATCTATCCTTATCGTCTATTTCAATCGATTAAGTTATCCATCTTGAATTGATATTTAAGAAAAAGATGTTATTTTTTTTATGTTGGTCACCTGATAACTTCGATTTCATCTCGTCTCTCTTTTCTGACTCATGATCAGAGTTTAGATCTACATGAATCTCATTTTAATCTTGCTTTTGAGATAAAAAATTTACCAAAGTTTTTCTAGGGTTCTTGGGTGAAATTCGAGTTAAATCTCAATCTGTAGCTCCGATCGAAAATATAAAAGCAGATTAGAACTCAACATACCTTAATCTCTATTACTCGTTGAATCGATTTGAAATTTGTCAACTTTTAATTTTCGATTCTCTACTCACTCTTATACCTGTTCAATGAAACTTGTTTTAGTTGTTTAAAATAAAACAGATGAAATATGATTGATTACAAGATATGGACAAATGCAATTCTTGAACTATTGCTCCACAAGCTACACACGAGGAAAGATAAATTATGATTGCACCACCTGATGCCTTAGCTGATAGCTCCATGAGCCGAGAATGGTCTTAAGGGAAAATTTCCAACAAAATCAATGCAGAACCACAACAATGCAGTTGCTTTTAAATATATAAGCTTTTGTTCTATTTACGATCTAGTCATGATCTTGCATCTCTTATTAGAAATGCATAAGATAGCATAACCGTTTCTTTTCCTAGAAATGCATAAGTATTCACTGTCTTCTTTAACATTTTTTGATTGTTGTACAAATCTTTAAAGCATAAGCGTAATACTATCTTATTGCTTTCTTTATTGACAGCATTTCAGTGTTAAACATGCTTGAGCATGCCTGAAATTATATCTTATTGCTTTCTTTATTGACTGAATAGTTAATTTTACTCACGACACTTGAAGCTCAATGATGTTATGTTGTTGGTAGTCTCCAAATTGTTCTAGCAGGCTTTCTACAACTAATTAATTAATGCATTTTGTTGTGAGTACTGACCTACCTCTGCAACACAAGAAATTCTGAATAGCTTTCTATTAACCTGCACGCAGCACAATTCTGAATATCTTTTTTGTCTCTTGCAGGGATCTATTGAAATGGTGCAAAAGATTTATAGAGTTAGGATTCAGCTTCGCGGGAATTAGTTTGACATTTCATGAATGCAAAAGCATCTATCAGAAGTTGAGTTTTGGGTGCAACTTTATATATTAAGGATAAGATACATGAATCACTTGCTAGTAGACAAAGCATACTTTCGGGGTTTTCTGTTGTTCTATTATGATCGATGTCAAGTCTTTTTTCATCAACATAGTGAGTTATATTCCCCACCTCCTTTGCAGGAAAACCAATTTGATTTGTGAGTTGGAAGAGTTATCCTTAAACCCGTGGTAAGTATACTTATTAAAAGTTTGTGTTTTGATGAGCTGTATCTGCTACGTTTTTTTTGTGCGTCTTTGTACTTAATAATTACTGGCTTTTTGTTGTGATCAAATATATATTGGTTAATTCCCTGTGGGGATGGTAAAACCTTCTCCTGTGTTTGAGTAATTGGAGGAATAGAAGGAAAAGTCCTCGGGTAAATGTTGCTTAACTGTAGAAATATTTTCAAAGAGTTTGAGGATCAGTAAACTATCCAGGTACTTGTGCAGATTTACATATGCTCTAGTATTTTTCCTCTGGTATGTTTGATATGTTACTAAACTTCCAAGTTTGTAATGGTTAAACAAGTTATTGAGATTGGAAAGCTTCGAGAAGCTCGTGCAATGCCAATAAAGTTCAAGGATGGTACATGACTTCTTAGACAGGTCAGTTTGTTCAACTCTCTTATTGCGTACACTTTCCTTACTTATACAGAACCTTTATTAGTTTTTATGAACGATATTGGTGGTTTCTTTTAAGTGTTTCATGTCATCTATCTTGATATCAACTTTGTACTGGAAGATGACTAAATGAGAATGATTTTCCTGGGAAGACAACTTTGTCAATGGATCAGAATGGTACTTTAGGGAATACAATGAAAGGATTACAGATGCTAAATTTTTTCCTTCACTTAAACTTTACTACTCCATTTGACTGGTTGCATCTGTTGCATAATGCAAGTAACACATCCTCTAAGTGATAAAACAACTTAACCAACTCCCAGTTGAAGATGATGACTGCACTGGTAATGCGAAGGAGATAATAGTTGGTTCGCCGTTATTGAGAAAGATGGGAAGTGGCAAATTTCTCAGGTGGCAACAATGATGCATCACCATCCTCATGCTCGGCAAGCCATGGGAACTGGTGTTGCTAAAGCAGCTAGTCGAGCAAGTTGTGATACTGGCTACTGCTTGATCCTGCAATAGCGATTACTGGTCGAGGTGAATAACTTGTCCTTGATGTAAATCTGAACTGATATGTTACTTGTATTATATGCATAACTTCTGGTCATATTAAACTGATTTAGATGTTTTTCTGTGTATTTCTTGATTCTTTTCTCCTATCTGAATTAGTTGTTCTTAACTGTTGCCGAAAATACGGCAGCGCAAGTGTTTTTTACCACGCATGTTTCGTTCTTCAGGTACATTGGCTTCATGTAGTTGATATTTAGATTGCATATCTATTCCTCAAAGATATATTTCATAGTTTACGCTATCTTTTACTCTTTTTTTCCAGATTTGTTTGAGGACTTATCCTTATGGAGGCTGTATACAGCGGTGATGATAGGAAGGGATCTAAACTAAAAAGAGCGTGATGATAGGAAGGGATCTAAACTGAAAAGAGCTCCTCATGGCAAGGTACCACTGAAAACATGGTAGAAGAGGATCTGGAATTTTTCGGTTGCAACAAGCTGGGGACGAGTTGCGCCTTAGCAGAATCTCACAAGCAGTTATTTGATTATGTCAGCAACTTGATCTCAGATAACAGTCTTGAGGTATAATTTACCTTGACTTGACTCTTTTTTTCATGTTGCAAAAATTTATCAACGGCAAGAGACTGTTGCTAAATTTAGAACCAGAGTAATAAAATCGGGTCCGGCTAAGATTAGCTGTTGTAAGGTTTTTTGGTTCTAAATTTTCGAACTCCTCGAGGCTGTTGCTACAAGAATATAGCAACAGCATGCAGTTGTTCTAACCTGTTCGCAACGGCCAATCCGTTACAACGGCATAGAAAAAACAGTTGGGTGAAACGAAAAGCGTTGCAAAAAATTTTCGCAACGGATTTGGAGTTGTTGCAAAAAAATGCAACGCAATGTTTCGCAACGGCTAACCGCTATTGCAAGTCCCTTTTGCAACAGCTGTCAAACGTTGCTAATCCCGAAAAATGGTGTAGTGGTGATATATATTGGAAAGTGCTGGATGTGCATCTATATGAAGGGTTCATGTGGGATATGCATTTCCTTGTTAGTTATTTTGTTTTCTTCCAAGTAACTAGTCTATATGAGCAGGAATATCACTTTGTAAGTAACTAGTTTGTTTGAAATGTATTACAAAAACACATATGACTTAGACAAGACGATGGATGAGATTAATGTGCAGACTGAGAACATGAAGTAGGTTCATGAAGCTTTGTCAAACCCCATCCGAGCAGCTGCCAACTTTGATGAGCTAACCTTTTGCATTTTATTTGTATTTTAAAATTAACCTTGACCATAGATAGATGGTTATCTTTGTTGGTTGTAGGAAGAATTGGAATCTGAACATGAGGAGTTGGAAGAAGCTGAATTGGAAGAACAAGTTCTACAACCTGTAACCCAAAATCAGGTTTAAATAAAGGTAAACTTTTCAGCTGTTTCATGTAGTCTAGCATTCTCCTGGTTATTATATTCTCCTTTCCTCTGCAATTTGTTTTTGGATGTTTCAACTGATTCAACGTGGACTAAAATTTTCACAGGAGATGCATGGAAGGCATTGCTTGATGCAGCTAGACTAATCAAAGCTTAACCAATTGATGCAAGCTTAAGGGATTGAGTAGTTGGCTTCGTTGGTGTTTCTACAACAACTAAAGCAATAGATAACCACAAGGATAAACTTGTAGTACAGGAGGCACCAAGAGAGGTGAGTATTAACTTTCTTAAATCAGTCTTAAAAACCTAGTGCAATATATAATGTAAGATCTATGTAACATGTGGTTGTGTAAACACTTTTATTCGTTTTTAGAAAACAATTATCGAGTATGAATTATGAAACTTGAATTTGAATGCAAGTGAGCAAGCACGATGAAAATTTGCCAAATATAGAATGAATGTAAAATATTGTTTAGGTACTTATCAAAATTTGATGCTTAGCAGGATTTTGTTGGGTACTTAGAAAAATTTGTATACTTTCTTAATAGAACTGGATGAATGTTGATATACATTGATTGAAGTAATTATTGTTGAATGTGGATGGTTTTAAAGGTTTGTACAGGTTATTGGAATTCCGGCAGAAAATGAATTGCCAGCCATATTGACCTGGTCAAAATTGGGTCAGTATTGACTAATTTTGACTAGGTCAATGTTGACTGGCGGTAATTTTTTCTGATGTTACAAAAAAATATTTAACGGCTATAAGTTGTTTCAATCTTCCACCTAGTAACTGCTACGGCCTGTTACTAATGTGCCACATAGTAACGGCTCCTTCCTGTTACGACCCTGTTATTACGAAAAATTCGTAACGGCCTCTATCCGTTACCACGTGTCAATTCATAACGGCTGGACACTATTACAAACGTCAGAACTCAAATTTCGTAACGGCCCCATTGCCGTTGCGAAAAATTTGTAATATGCACTTTTGAAACAGACAACCCCGAATCGTAACGGTTCAATTCTGTTTCTAATCCAGAAATTTGGTGTAGTGTGTATTCTAGCGCCAAAATGTATTTGCAGGAAATCCTACAACCAAACCCTAATAACGATCTATGAAATATTCTAAGAAACCATGTTGAAATACATAAAACCGTTTTTTTAAAATTAGAACAAGTACAAATTAAGAAGATACGAGAAAACCCTAACTTGGAAAACAAATAACTTTCTCTCACCTAATATCTTATTTCGGTTCACCAAAAAGATCTCTCTCTCTTACAATGGTAGTTGGTCCCTTTTATAGGAGTTTACATAGTGGAGGACAGCTAATAAAGCCCCTGTTTTCGGATCTGGTGCGCGTCGATGTCGCTTGGACTTTAACATTGCCGCACGGATTCTTTACTGCCGTGTTGATCTTAACATGTTACTTGTGACTTGGTGACATCATCTAGTTCGTCATCTTGGATGTATTGTGTGGGTTCGTGTTCCCTTACTACCAAAGGGATTATTTCGCATAACTAATGAGTGTGCATATTTTGCACCCACACGTATGTCCTGGATTCGGGTCACTAGCTGCCATTCTTTACTGAAACAGTGATTCTTATAATTAATTCTCCATCCTTTCGTCAATATTCACCTTTAAACGTCGTAGGTTACAATTATTTTACTATCAATTGATCATTTGGTTCAGCTATTGATGAAGTTTTGTTTAGAGCAACAGATAGAACTTGTAAAACATGACTGTAGCTGTTAATTCTAGACTTTTATTGGAAATACATACTGAAATGAATACGTACTCATCGTAGTAAATTAGTGATAATTCAATGTAGGATTGACCGTTAATTAAACAAAATGCTAGAGATGATGAGATTGTACTTGGGGGTGTACTAAATTTCATATATGACAATATTTTTCATCATTGGATTGGTACACACTCCTACGAAAATTGGTACCCTATTACCAGCCATGAACAAGTAGAGAGTATTGATCAAAACAAATACAAAAAACCAGTAGAGAGCTGGTTTTGCAGCAAATGTTCTTTGTTTCTGTTTGGTCAACCATCCCAATTGCAAGGAGATACTGTAGATGGAAACTTCCGAAAAGTGCACTCATTTCTGAACCTGATTCAAAAACTACGTACCATGTATAGTAGACTTACTTCATCATACATGACAATTCAAACTAAAAGGGGGAATACAACAACTGAAACACTGTTACACTGTCACACATACAGATGACAGTTATTCATAATAAAAAGAAAGCATTAAAGATTAATTGCGATGGCTTCGATTTGCTTGGATGCGGCATCTCCATTCTTACATTTGAAAATAAAACAACTATAACTAGTACGTGCTGTACTGAACATATATATGCACGACAATTGTTTGAAATCGAAAGACAACTTTTAACATTATGAATAACGACAGTTTCAATTGACCTGGACTTCATATCTCCATGCAATGTGTTCGTTTAAGCCGTGACAACTGCAATGCTGGAATTCTTGTTGCACAACTCGAAGCATGCATCGTAACAGCGGTCCACTGCTTCATCTGCTAGCTCTAACACAACTAATGTTAAAATTCGTAGATTTCCTTAACAATCCCAATTAAGTAAAAGAAGGAAAGAAATAGCTTGTGAGGTCTATCATTTTACCTGATTCCTGGGAAGAGGCTATGTTTCTGCACACAGATAACGCGCATCCCAACTTGCAGTACTCATTGATTTTATTTTCATCCGCTACATTGCTTTGTTCTTCTAATTCATCACCACCCTCTACTGAACAAAACAAATTGGAAAATCTCTACTGTTAGGAACAAATGATTAGTAAAAGTTCCAAACCAAGGGCATAAGAAGCATGGAGTTCGTTAATATTTTACCTGAGTTTTGGAAATCGCTTATTTTAGCCCATGGGTGGCTTGAGGGGCACCTGTTCTCTCTAGTAAATCTACAACCACATGATCTAGCACAAAGTTGCGTTGCACCTGTTCGTCTAACGCATGCTTGGTAACAATTTCTTCCTGCTTTGGAACCACAGCAGCTTCTGGCCTCTACTGAAGCCTGTGCTATGAACAGACCGAGTATGAGTACAACTATAATCACACTACCAAGAGGAGCTTTTCCTACACATTTTACTGCTTCCATTTTCTTGTTTGATTTCGCTTCTTAAATACTTTTGTTTGTGATCGATAACTTCTTGAATATTTGAGTAACTTGTGTTCCATATACAAGTTTTGCAGTGTATTTATACCCAGAAGGATTGATTAGGTGGGCATCATTCTATGAATCTAGCGCTAGATTTCTGGTCCATACCTGCCAATATACCATTGTTTACTTAGCAATAATGCAAAACAAAAAGAGGAATCTATTCAACATCCAGCCACACATGCCTTGTTTCTAGATTTCATTTAGTGCCATATATAATATTCTTGTCCTAGAAGTTATGCACCTATGTGAATGTATCATCAATTTAGATCTTATATAAACTTAATTAAGGTAAGAAGAATATTAGGTACGCATAGTGCACATAAGTACAATGTCTGGCAAGAAAAATGTTATTATATGTACATTTGATTATTATTTAGTATTAAAATGGAAATACGTACTTAGAGAAGCCGCCTCAATCATTGTTCAAAAGAAGAAAAGCAAGCCGCCTAAAGAAAAAAAAGAAGCCGCCCAATACTGATCATGATTTGTACCCTTATCTCTTAAAACAAGATCTGAAAAGGCGTCTGATGTGCTAACACCAGGAGATATTAGTGTAGTTAATTTCGTGTCTCGGTCTTGTTTCGGCGTGTGGTTAATTTCGTGTCCCGGTCTTGTTTCGGCGAGAACCGATGAACTATGACAACTTTATTCTAGGAGATTCTCCGTAAAATTTTGAGGACCTCGTTTTTATATTTTGTACACATGTGGCAAGCATTTGGCTCTATTTACATCAGTTAAACTTTTATAAAAAAACAATACCAATTTTTCAGAAGAGACTACAGGTGATGTATAAGTTTTCCTGGCAAATCGAATACGGCAAGCGTTATAGTAATTTCTTCCATGGGTGCTCTTGCAGCATCTCTTAGCCTTTACCGGAGTCTCCACTGGAAAAGCCCCACTAGGAGGACACCCATAATCAGAGCGCCTAGAGGGACTTTCACACATTTGCCTGCTTACATATTTTCTCTTCTTGCAAGTTCTATGCATATATTTATATCCATAACAATTGACTAGAAAGGAGGCCACAAGACTGTCTAATTTTCACGAGAGCTAGCAAAAAGGATGCCGAAAGACTTGTGAAAATACTTGAAATGTTTAGCGCTGGCTCTGGCCCACTAATAAATTATGACAAATCGGGATTTTTCTTTAGTAAAACCGTAACTAATCGAAAGGAAAGATAAATAATTGATATTCTCAAGGTGGGCAGAATAAAAATGGAGGATAAATATCTAGGGGTACCACTTTTTACACACAGATCCAAAGTTCAATGTTTTGCACCTTTAGCTGAAAAACACAGAAATAGGCTAGCCAGTTGGTCTGGAAAACTCCTCTCGGGAGCTAGCAAAGGCGTTATGATTAAACATGTTGCTGACTCGCTGGCTATGTACCAAATTACATGTTTCATTATACCAAAAACAATTTCAAAAAAGATGGATAGGCGAAATAGGGCTTATTGGTGGGGTCACACAAGAGAAGATGGGAGAGGTCTATGTCTTAAAAAATTGGTTACTTTCTGCATCCCTAAAGAAGAAGGGGGTCTAGGTTTCAAAATTTTTTAATACTTTAACAAAGCATTGATCACTAAAACGGTATGGCGTATGTTGCAACACCCAGATCATCTTTGGGCCAATGTAATGGAAGAAAAGTATTTTAAAGGAATATCACTTTTGAGTATTGAGAAAATAAAATCAAATTCCTCCTGACTCTGGAAGGGATTCAATTTTGGTTTTGATATAGTGAAACAAAAGGGTCTTTGGAAGATAGGCAATGGATACACTATCCTCCTCTGGAAACACCATTGGTTTCCAACGGATACTCCACAACTGCTGGCAAAGGAGCAAACAGGTCATATAATCTCCAACACTCTCAAACTGGTTAGTGAGGTTTTTGACAAAACCAGAAGGAAATGGAATATGGACTATCTAAACCAAATATTCCATCCACAGGAAGTGAAAAACATACAATCCGTAGATCTATAAGTAACAACAGCTAATAGATAGACTCATCTGTCCTTATACTCAATATGGTGAGCTCACAGTTAAGTCTGTCTATCACCAGCTCATTCATGAAGCACAAGGAGTCGACGAAACTACCACCGCAAACACAATATGGATAAAAATCCGGAAATTGGAAGTCATGCCCAGAATTCAAGTGTTCATATGGAGATGTTACACTGACATACTACCAGTAATGACAAAACTGCACACCAGAATGCCAAACCTGACTTCTCTATGTGGTCTCTGTGGTATGGAAGACGAAACTGTCTCCCATCTTCTTCTACACTTCTCTTATAGCAGATCTGTTAGGTTCGGGATAGGATGTAAAGGGCCAAGTACACTAGATGTGACAATATCTGAATGGATAAATAATTGGTTTGATGCAGTAGGAGAAACAAAAGTGAAAGGGTTAACATACGGAAAATAGAAGCAACAGTCTGCTGGTATATATGGAAACATAGGTGTGATAGGAGTCTCAAGGAAGTGCAGGTCAAACCTGAAACAACAATCTAGCAGATCCACTACCATCTCAATCAAGATTACCCACCGGCCTCACAAGTAATACTCAACAGAAACCCAACACAAAGCCAGTTACAAATGATGCAAATACAGAAACGACAAGCCACTAAGACTACTGTGGTACACTGCTACTATAATTCTCAGCAACATTACTCTCTTGTTCTCATACTACTTGCAGATGAAGGACTACAAATTGCAGACATCAAAATCTTCACATGCAGAGTAGATTCGCAGAAGGAAGAGTAACACGGGTGGTATTAGCAAGCATGAAATGGGCGCGCCACAGAAAGAAGAGGACTTGCACCATCCAGTTAGGAAACAAAAAGTTGCTATGAGAACTGAAGAAGAAATTGGCTAATCAACAATTGAGCAGCAACAACAACTTAATTGTGAATATGTAGATCATATTTCTAATTTTTGTACTTTCCCTAAGTCATGTTTGATTGCCAAAGCTGCATGATATAGCCTCGAACTTCAACTCAAACTTCTCGAACTATGAGTTTAGAAAGCTATTTCATGACATTGATGCTTTTGTAAAACACAATGCTCAACGGGCTTCATTCCTTATTGACTAATTTGCTTAATGTACTTGCTTTCCAAAAAAAAAAAAAAAACTTCACTACATAAAAATTAGTTAGCTACCTAGTCATCGTTTCAATAGCAGCCATTCTAAGTGATGCATGCTTCAGAATCATTGGTCAATTCCCCATACATTCATCAATCTTCACGTATAAATTAAAATTTCATTGTTAAGTAGAATTTAAATAATCATTTTCTCATCCGATGTCTTGGCTAGAATATGCTTTCCACCCTAGTTACCGGCGATTGCATGTTATTGAGCTTTACGGACACCATATGTTAAAATAACACAAATTTTGGTTAAAAAGATCAAAATCAACAATTTCTGGGTGAAATGGACAGTTTGATTTTGATACTGTTTAAATGGACAAAAATGTAAAAATAGGCTAACCAGTTTTATCGTGCCTATTTTCAAATATTTTTTTTTTATTTTTAATTTACACAGGATGTATACAGTTTCATCCTTGTTATTTTTTAAATTTAAGCTATGATGAAACCAGTTTCATCCTTACTATTTTCTTTTTACCCATTTCACCCAAACTATTTTTTTACTCGTCCATTTGAACCGTGATTTAAAAATATTTAGACAAATGACCCATTTTCCGTTAATTTTCCGTTAAAATAATGATAGCTAGGAATATCCCACTCCAATGGTATGTCTTCACAAAAAGAACTCAAGTAGAGTTTTTCAAGTGGAGTCTTAATTGTACTCTGTAAGATAATGTGGTGGAATCCAACCACTGAGATCCGATCAAAACGACTATAAAATCAACTAATCCCTCAAAGACCGTACGTCCGACGTCAAAACATTAGCTGCAGTCATTCGGTGTTTCATTATCAGACATGACAATCCAAACAAAAACTGGAAATAAAACAACTATAAACTAGTATGCGAGGAGCACAGTACTGACACACATGCACGAGAATTATTCAAAATAGAAAGACAACTTTAAATTAACATTATAAATAAGACGGCTTCAATTGACTTGGACTTGATATTTCCATGGAAAATGTGCTTGCTTAAGCCGTGACTGCAATGCTGGAATTCTTGTTGCATAACTCGAGGCATGATCGTTATAGCATTCCACTGATTCATCTGCTAGTTCCGACACAACTGACGTTAGAATCTTAGATTGCCTTAACTTGCAGAGAATGAGAGGAAAGAAGAGGCTATGTTTTTGCACACAAAGAATGCGCATCCCAACTTGCAGTACTCATTGATTTTATTCTCATGCACTACGTTGGTTTGTTCTTCTAATTCGTCAACAACATCTACTGAACAAAACAAATCGGAAACTCTCTAGCTACTGTCAATCTCACTCTCTTTAATGACCACCATCATCATCATCTCCACAATCAACAACAACTTGAATACAAGTTTTCATTAATTGATCACAAAAAAAATAACAACGATGAATTTAGAGAGTGCACGAAATATTCAAGTTATTTATGGTAGGAATAATAAAGATTGTTGGAAAAAATACGGTTTTATGTGAATAAAAATTAATAATAAAACGGTTTTTCCAAAAATAAAAACACCTTACAAATTTGTCTCTTAGTTTTTATGGGATAATTTACCTTATATATTTTTGATTTGGGTTAGGGTTTTATATAAGATGAACCTCTCTTCTCTTGCCGTTCGTGTAGAGAACTTATCCTTCGTCTTCTATGTTTGATACGATGTTTTAAGTGCTAACGTTTTGTGAGTTTTCCGCTGCCAAGTTTTAGAAGGACAAGGTTTGAATGTGCTATTCAAACTTTGTTAAGATTGTTGTATCTTGGAGGCAGATGTACCCGTAAGGCTATAGCATCATCTTTTTTAGAATGTAGCCGGGCATTCTTGTCTTAAGGACGGTATGTTGAACATGCGCATCTAACAGGGATCGATGATTCAAGACATCGACAATCTTTCCAGATATGGGAGACACTCAAAATATGAGATAAGTATTCCTTATACTAATTTGTTTGAAATATTATCGTTTTTAATTGTTATCCCCAACAATCTTAAGACAAGAAGATATCTTTATAATAACAATTAAAATAACTAAATTGGTTTAATAACTAGGGCAGTGAAGTTGGGTGTTGTTTACGGAAAATTAGTCGGTTTATCACCTTATTGCTGTTTGATCGTGATGAATACATGATTGATTAGTTTGTGCATGGTTGGTAGATTATATATGTGTATCAGCAAGACATGGAATCGAGCTAGAGTTGAAACTTTATTATTTATGTAAAAGATTGAGTTTATATGCATTACATAATTGATTATGATTTAGTATTCAGTCTACTGGACAAAAGATTAATTCAAAACCACTATTGATATCTCCAAGCATGTGATGTAAAGTGTGTCTTAGAGATTGTTCATCTCTCAATTCCTTGTCAGACTCATAGAACACGTGATATCATTAGATAAAGTAAAAGCTAAAATCTCTGTCACATAGTTGTTTGGTACCTGGCTTGTGAGAAATTGTATACATTCATACCAGTTTGAAAGTTGAAACCATAAATTTAATTTGTGTTGGTTGATTGGTGCTTCATAAGTCCAGTTTCTGATCAGTCTCATGATCTTAAATCAGGTGTTCGACTTTTGGTCAGCAGAAAGCTACCACGTATGGTACCTTCACAACTTAATACTAGTGAGTAAAGATGACAACAACAAGCTATCATCTTGTCCAATACCTACACGAGGTTCTGACTTTATACACATGCTAAAGAGATGACATATGAAAAATGGAATGAGCTGGCGTTTGCAGAAGCAAGAGTACTTCTTGTTTTCCTTCACTTCTATGGAAAACACTCGGGTACAAAACGTGGCATACAGGAATGCGCATAACAACTATGTAAGGTCTAAAGCTAATACCCGCGCAAATGAGGCAGAACGTGGTATGAGCATCAAATCTACTGGCATCTCTCTTACTCTCTATATTATAAGATGACTGATGAGTCGTTGAAGACCTACACGGGAGAAAGAGTTGACAATGAGTACCTCATCAACCTAATTGATTCACCTGGTCACGTTGATTTCTCTTCTGAAGTGACAGATGAATTACATATTACCGATGATGCACTTGTGGTGGTGAACTGTGTAGAGGGTGTTTGTGTCCAGTCCGAGACTGTACTACGACAAGCTCTTCGAGAAAGGATCAGGCCTGTTCTGACCATCAACAAGATGGAAAGATGTTTCCTTGATCTCCAGATTGTCGGAGAGGAGGCTTACCAGCATTTCTCGAGGTTCATCGAGAATGCCAACGTTATTATGGAGACATATGAAGATCCAGTACTCGGTAATGTCCAAGTTTACCCTGAGAAAGGGACGGTTTCCCAGCTGGTCTGAACGGTTGGGGTTTCACTTTAACCAATTTCGCAAAGATGTATGCTTTTAAGTTCGGTGTTGGTGTCAGTAAGATGGTGGAGACGCTTTGGGGTGATAACTTCTTTGACCCGACAATTAAGAGATGGACTACCAAGAGAACTTCTTCACCTACGTGCAAGCTTGGATTTGTCCAGTTCATTTATGAACCCATCAAGCAGATTATTGCCACTTGTATGAATGACGAAAAGGACAAGTTGTGGCCTGTTTGCTGAATTCGTTTTTTTTACCGGAACACTATAAGCATCAGATGACGAATGTGCTAAAGTGCATACATTAGTATCCGTAAACGGTCGAAATTGTACCACATTCTTAAATAACTAAATTTTGATCACTAACCTTGGTTGTGAGTGTAAGTTAGTCAGGTAAACTATTTGCGTGCAAAGATGAGGCGATGGATGCGGGAAATGGAACACTAGATTGTGCCAATGAAAGTAAGTCCTCCATCATGCGAAAACATACCCGGCGGTACGAGTAAGTTAATTTACAATTCATTTCCTCATGCAAAGGTACTATGGAAGTCACGTCAGGTACCAACCCCATCTAGAACGATGTTTTACTGGTTGCATGTTTTATTTTGAGTTGTGTAAATCTCATGATTTACTAATTTATTTTATGGCTTAACAATTATGTGACTGTCTTTAAGAAGTTACTTATTTGTACACCTTTAAAGTGATGCTCTTTTGTGCTGAGAATTTCAACAACAGGAGATAAAGGTCATTTTGTGATGATTAATCGTTGAACTCGTTGTTGTTATGCACTAGCTCAAAGCAAGAGGTAAGCTTTAAATAATTTTAAAGCAGGCAGTTTAAAATGTGGGGGACCTTTGGCCGGTTGGGTCAATAGGATTTGATGAACATCAACTCATATGCATAAATCCTCCAGAGTCTTAGAGTGATACTTATAAACAGCACTCACGAGTTAAAGGGTTGTTGAGCTTAATTAATTGAGAACTACTATGTAGGAATCTGATTCTCATAAGATTATCCCTTTAGTGTGTGTGACCAGTGCACCCTAGTGTTCCCAAAAGGCTCACTTGAGTCATTTAATGTTTTGGGGTGTAAGATTTATGATCTTTTATTCCGTTCATTTCCTTGGACGAAAGAGAGGAAGTCAGTTCTGAGACTTGCCTTAGAATTTATTGCTGAAATCTTCTTTAGGACAAGTTTTAATTAACATATAGAATCTCTTGTAAACGATTTAAGGAAATAAGCTGAAATATGTGGTTTAGAGAAAATAAGTAATTTTTGAGATTATTTTTGCGTATATTTCACATGGAAGGAAAATCACATGATCAGGTATTAATTATGTGTCATTGTATAAAACACAATTATTTTTGAGAAAGTATCTTGAAAGGTTAATCAGATGTGCGACAAACTACAAGGTTTGGAGAAAATGAGGTGTGCCTGGTATAACCTGATTTTACATATATATTTGTATAAGTTTGGATACTAATCATATTGATTTCCTACATTGTGATATATCTTTTGATATGATAAACATGTTTTACATATACTAATAAATCGATGTTTTTTTTAGATTTGACAGGAAACTAATATGCGGTTGATGTGGTCTAAAGGATCAGTAGGTAACCAAAAGAAATTTTGAGGATATAGTTTCTGTCTAACGTGTTTAGTATGTGATGTAAAGCATATGTGCATGCCCACATTTAACCTGGGAAATTACATGGATGCTCTGACTAGAAGATCAGAGATTGGAATGCATGAGGTACATATTTAATTTCAAATATGTGATGTATATTACACTAACCTTATGTACTAGTGAATGGTACATGTATATCTTATATGCTTTACAACAAACCTATGAAATATACGTGGTATATACGATTTGACTGAAAAACCAAGTTGGCTGATATGATCTAAATGATCGAAGGGAACCAGAAGAAATTCTGAAGGAAATAGTCTTTGTTAAACTCGATGCGTTTAATGTGTGTTGTAATTGTGCAGTATAGCAGGTGCACAAATACACTAGTATATCAAAAGAATTACTGGGATGATCTGATCAGATACTTACGATACTTGTGGTATATCTTAAATTGTGTATGCGATACATATTGTACTGACCTTAAAATATGTTATTGTTTCAGGCTATGGAAAAATCTTAGCTTATGTGTGTACCCTCTTAAGGAGTGTTTATCTAAGGAATTCCTTAAAATAGACATGATGAAATTGATTTTTTGAGAAATCAAAGTTCGTGTGCTTTAATTCAAGCACGAGAGGAAGCCGAATGGCTATTAATATGCTTCTTAGAAGATATTCCTCTGTGACCGAAGCCTGTGACCATCATTGCAGAAACTCAATTGACTATGTGAGTCTAAAGTAAATGAGCAATGACAAAGTCTAGAATACTCAGAGAAGGCTAATTCGGTAAGACAATTATACTCTCTAATGAAGTAATTTTAGTTGATTCATGAAGTCAAAAAGAGAATATCAGTAGACATGTGAAGTCAAAAGAGAACCTCATGGACTTAGTGAAGTCAACAGAAAAATTAGCGATCCTTTGACGAAAGGATAATCTAGAGATGTAGTTTGTAATTATACATCGAGGAGGATGGGATTTAACCTCATAAAATATTAACTTTCCATGAAGGATACTCAACCTTGCTGACTGGAGATCCCAAGATCAAGGTTTCGAATGAGACAACTAATTTGTGGTGGGTACAGGTAAACACTATCAGAGAATTATATTCTTTGTCCCTTCCCTATGGTGTAGATGTGATACGTGACTGCATGTGAAAGATGGCTTTTAATAAGTCTTAATGAGTTCTATAGTTTCAATTTAAGATTGAAGTGGGGTGTATCAGTGAACACTCTTGATGGAACTCACCTATCTGAATGAGGAAGTGGGTCGCTTCCTATGAGAATATGAGAGGGTTCTCTAGAGAATTCTGAGAAAAAAGATACGTCCATGGACAAAAGGGACACAACCGCATGAGCTTGGCAGCAACCTTGGATATATCATGTGTGGTTGTTATGGCGAGTTACACCAAATGTTATACAGTTCAAGACCTTAAGTAGTTCCGGTAACCTCTCACTAAACAAAGGTTCAAAACCTTATGGACACCTATGCCTATTCGTGATATTTCCTGTTTTCCGCGTTTTATCGTATTTTTATTCATATGTGGGGGATTGTTGGAAAAAATACGGTTTTATGTGAATAAAAATTAATAATAAAACGGTTTTCCAAAAATTAAAACACCTTCCAAATTTGTCTCTTAGTTTTTACGGGATAAGTTTACCTTGTATATTTTTGATTTGGGTTAGGGTTTTATATAAGATGAACCTCTCTTCTCTTGACTTTCGTGTAGAGAACTTCTCCTTCGTCTTCTATGTTTGATAAGATGGTTTAAGTGCTAACGTTTTGTGAGTATTCCGCTGCCAAGTTCTCGAAGGACAAGGTTTGAATGTGCTATTCAAACTTTGTTAAGATTGTTGTATATTGGAGGAAGATGTACCCGTAGGGCCATAACATCATCTTTTTTAGAGTGTAGCCCGGAATTCTTGTCTTAAGGACAATATGTTGAACATGCGCCTCAATCTGCCATTACCAGTTTGTTTATTCATGATACTTAACAGGGATCGATGATTCAAGACATCGACAATCTCTCCAGATATGGGAGACGACTCAAAATATGAGATAAGTATTCCACTACACCAAATTGAGTAATTTGTAACACTTAATTGTTACACTAATTGGTGTGACAAAAGTTGTTACACAAATATGTGTGACATCGTTAACAAGTGTAACAATAAATCTCTATCGAATTAAATTTTATTTTAAAATAATCTTGTCACACAAAATAGTGTGACTAATTTCTGACTCAATAAAAAAATATATAAATGAAAAAAAAAAATAACTGAAAAATAATTTCCCCCCATAAGCCAAATGAATACCGCCAAAAAAAATAATAGTTTTTCCCCATTAGCTTTGTAACTTCGTCGGTTTTTCTATTAGCTTTGTAACCTTCGTCGTTTTCAAAAAAGAAAAAATCCTTTCAAAAATAAGATTCGCATCGTCCTTATCTCTTCTTCAAATAATGAGATTCTGACACTAATTTATCAGATAAGTTGTCAAGACGATTGAGTTTTCGTTTAATTGCAGATGAAAGTTATTGTTAATTAGGTTTTCTATAGATTAATATTGTCTAATTATAATTACTCTTCTTCCCTAATCGTATGATTGAGATCCTTTATTATTCTTTTGCCTGAGTGATTTTACTTCTTCATGCCCTAATTTCTGTAATTTTACCATTGCCTATATTTCAGGTTAATGAAATTTGGTACAGTTTCTGTTAAAAATATAAGTTAATTTGTGGTGTTTAAGAGTGCATATGGGTTAAATATGAAAATCCCAGAAGAATAGATTTATCCGGCCCAAAGGGAGAGCTAGAGTACGGGGCTTCCTTCTCCAGCATCTTCTGTAGTTTTCTAGAGAATTCTTTCTCTAGATTTTTCCAAGTTTTTAGGCACGTGTTTCTCCAGAGAATTTAGTCTCTAGACTATTGTTGTAAAATCAGTCCACATTAGTCTAGAATCTTCAGTGTCTAGACAGTTCTCTTGGTCGGTCAACTTATCCTATTAATAGGTGACGATGGGTTCATTTGAAATCCATCTGAAAACTCATGTGAGTTAGATAAAGAAAGAGTGAGAGCTAGAGAGATAAGTGCAAGTCGAAGTGACTTTCTTGTAAGAAATTGAGTGAGCCAAAGTTGTGACACTAAAGTTCCATTGTATCATTTTCATTTCCAATTAATATAAGCCTCACTTATCATTCAATTAACCAACCTCTCTTCCTAAATTCATTTCCATAAACCCATCACATTTTCGCATTGCGCCAACAAATTTGGTATCAGAGCAAATCTAACCCAGTAATCCTAAAACTCTACCCATGGCAATTAACTAAAGTATTCAAGGTTTCAATTATGCCCAAAGTATAATTCGAATATTTGATGGTGAGAGTTATGATTATTGGAGTTTACAAATGAAAACATTATTCATTTCACAAGATTTATGGGATTTTGTAGAAGATGGTTATAAGGTACCCGAGTCGGCAGAAGCTCTATCGTCATGGACGGATGCAGAGAAAAAGGAGTACAAGGAAAACAAGAAGAAGGATGCTAAAGCACTATTATTTCTACAACAAGGGGTAAGCAAAACTATTTTTCCTCGAATTTCGGCGGCGAAAACTTCGAAGGAGGCCTGGAATATTCTCAAAGTAGCATTCCAAGGATCATAAAAGGTAATCTCCATTAAACTACAAAACTTATGGCGAGATTTTGATAATCTACTTATGAAAGAAAATGAAACTATCCAGAATTTCTTTTCAAGAGTTACTGGTATAGTAAATCAAATTAGTAGTTATGGAGATACCATAGAAAATAAAATAGTTGTAGAAAAGATTTTAAGGAGCTTACCGTTCAAATTCGATCACATCGTCGCTGCCATTGAAGAGTCCAAAAATTTATCGACTCTCTCGGTACACGAATTAATGGTTTCACTCGAGGCGCACGAGAAAAGGATAAATAGGTTCGCGGAGCAACCGTTGGAGCAGGCGTTTCAAACAAAAATAAATTTAAGTGAAAAGAAAAATACGGAAGCCAGAAAAGAAATCTCCAGAGGGGGATCATCATCAACATCACCTCACGAGAAAGGGTCGACATCAAATCAAGGGCCCAAAAATTTCTACCGCGGACGTGGAAGAGGAAAAGGAGGTTATAGAAACAACAACCAAAGGTACGGAAAAAATTACTCTTCAAATCTCCGTTGCAATGTTTGCAAAAAGTTTGGCCATGCAACCGAAAATTGTAAATATAAGTGCACCAAATGTGATAAATTAAATCACATGGAAAAAGATTATTGGCTTAACGAAGCTAACTATTCCGAGACAAATGATTCTCAAAATCAAGTATTTTATTCCTGCCTCACCTCGCAACAAGAAGCGCAAGGTATATGGTATGTCGATAGCGGATGCAGCAGCCATATGACAGGAAATAAAGAATATTTCGTAAAATTGGAGGAGCAAGAGATTCCACCGGTCAAGCTCGGAGATGGAAAGTTTCAGAATGTTGAAGGAAGAGGAGTCATATCCGTACGTACAAGGTCAGGTAAAACTCGATACATATCTGATGTTCTTTATGTTCCTGGCCTAGCTCAAAATTTATTAAGTGTTGGACAACTTATAAGAAAAGGGTACTCACTACATTTCGAAGACGGAGAATTCACAATTTATGATAAAATTAACAAGCAATTGGTGGCGAAAGTAAAAATGTCAGGAAATTTTGTCTTTCCTTTATCTATTCCATCAATTGAAAATTGTGCAATGAGTACCAATCATATAGATGAATGCAAGCTATGGCATATGAGATACGGGCATCTCAACTACAGATCCTTGAAGGTTCTAAAATCAAAGAACATGGTAATTGGTCTTCCTAATATCAACGGTGGAGATAAAATATGTGAAGTTTTTATTCTTGGGAAGTTCCATAGACTTCCATTCACAAACAAATCGTGGAGAGCAAGAAGGCCCCTCTAATTGGTGCACGTCGATATCTGCGGTCCGACAAGAACAACTTCACTCAACAACAGAAGATATTTTCTCCTATTCGTGGATGATTATACCAGGATGATGTGGGTGTATATTCTCGAGCAAAAGTCCGAGGCATTCCCTAAATTCCTAGAGTTCAAGGCGTTGGCAGAGAAGCAAAGTGGTCACCAACTAAAGGTTTTCCGTACAGACCGTGGTGGAGAATTTACCTCAAATGAGTTTATCAACTGCTGCAAAGAAAACGGTATTAAGAAGGAGCTTACCATCCGATAAAATCCACAACAAAACGGCGTCGCGGAAAGAAAAAATAGTACGATCGTTGAAATGGCTCGCAGCATGTTGAAAGCAAGGAAGCTACCCAACAGTTACTGGGCAGAAGCAGTCAACACGGCGGTCTACATCCTTAATCGTTCGCCAACAAAATCAGTTCTCAACAAAACTCCATATGAAGCTTGGCATAAAAAAAGGCCCGAGGTAACTTATTTTAGAATTTTTGGTTGCGTAGCATACTCACATATTCCATCCCAACATATAGAAAAGTTCGATGAAAAAGGAGAAAAGCTAATATTCATCGGATACAGCGAAGAGTCTAAAGCATATAGACTTCTAAAGCCAGATACAAAGGAACTGGTAATTTCAAGAGATGTTATTTTTGATGAATTCAAATCATGGGATTGGAATGATGAAGCAGACAACTACGAGTTTCCACTACTCATCGAAGACGAGCCAGATCAGCCACGTCAAGAAGAAAGTACTCCACCAGCAAGCCCGAGATCTCCTAGTCCAACACAACAAAGTCCAAGTTCATCTGAATCAAGTGCCCCACCTAGAAAGGTGCATTTCCTAATAGATATTTATAATGTATCTAATTGTGCTTTTATAGCACTAGAACCTCAAAAATATGAGGAAGCGGCAAAAGAAGAAAAATGGAGAAACGCCATGGACGAAGAAATGCGAGTAATCGAGAAAAATAAGACATGGGAGCTCGTTAATCAGCCAATTGACAAAGAAATAATTAGTCTGAAATGGGTCTACAAGAAAAAATATAATGAAGATGGATCAATTCAAAAGCACAAAGCAAGGCTAGTTGCAAAAGGATATTCCCAGCAACCAGGAATCGACTACAACGAGACATTCACCCCAGTCGTTCGCATGGAAACAATCCGGATGGTGTTAGCCTTGGCAACTCAACTAAAAATGAAGGTCCACCAATTGGACGTAAAGTCGACGTTCCTAAACGGAGAACTTGAAGAAGAGGTGTACGTTGAACAACCTCAAGGATATGTCCGAAAAGGAAAATAAAACATGGTTTATCGTCTCCGCAAAGCACTATATGGCCTCAAGCAAGCACCGCGTGCATGGAACAGCAAAATCGACAAGTATTTCCGAGATAATGGATTCGAAAAGAGTCCAAGTGAGCCATCCCTCTACATAAGAAAACAAGGTACGGATTTCCTAATCGTTTGTCTCTATGTTGATGATTTAATTTACGCCAGCACAAAACAAGACATGGGAGAAAAATTTAAGAAGGAGATGATGAAAGAATATGAGATGACAGACTTAGGACTTATGCGATATTTTCTTGGTATTCAAGTAAAACAATCTCCGGAAGAAATATTCATTTCCCAAGAAAAATATGCAGAAGACTTACTGAAAAGGTTCAACATGATGGATTGCAAACCAATTGCAACTCCAATGGGTACCAATGAGAAGTTGGTAAAAAATGATGGAGCGGCAAAAGTTGATCCAACCTTATTCATAAGTCTAGTCGGCTCACTGATCTACTTAACAAATACAAGGCCAGATATCGTCAATGCAACCAGCATTGTTTCTCGGTTTATGAGCGAGCCAAGCAAATTACATTATGCCGATGCAAAAAGAATTCTTCGATATATCAAGGGAACAAAGGATTTTGGCATCAAATATACAAGAGAACAAGATAATGATTTATTTGGCTTCACAGATAGCCATTGGGCAGGTTCTATTGAAGATCGAAAGAGCACATCAGGCTATGTTTTCTGTATGGGAACAAAAGTTATCTCTTGGAGTTCTAAAAAAAAAGTACGGTGGCACTATCATCAGCCGAAGCAGAGTACATAGCATCAACAAGTGCAGCATGTGAAACAGTATGGTTGAGAAGAATAATGACTGACCTACAACAAAAGCAAACGCAGCCGGCAACTATCTACTGTGACAATATGTCTACAATTGCAATGACAAAAAATCCAGTCTTTCATGGACGAACGAAGCACATAGAGCTACGAAACCACTTCATCAGAGATATGGTCGAAAACAAACAAATCGAGCTCCAATTTTGTCCAACGCAAGAACAAAATGCGGACATTTCACAAAAACAATCACGGTGGATAAGTTCAACCATTTCAGAGAAAAACTTAACATCACAAATTAAGTGGGGGTGTTAAAAATATAAGTTAATTTGTGGTGTTTAAGAGTGCATACGGGTTAAATATGAAAAGCCCAGAAGAATAGATTTATCCGGCCCAAAGGGAGAGCTAGAGTACGGGGCTTCCTTCTCCAGCATCTTCTGTAGTTTTCTAGAGAATTCTTTCTCTATATTTTTCCAAGTTTTTAGGCATGTGTTTCTCCTGAGAATTTAGTCTCTAGACTATTGTTGTAAAATCAGTCCACATTAATCTAGAATCTTCAGTGTCTAGACAGTTCTCTTGGTCGGTCAACTTAGCCTATAAATAGGTGACGATGGGTTCATTTGAAATCCATGTGAAAACTCATGTGAGTTAGATAAAGAAAGAGTGAGAGCTAGAGAGATAAGTGCAAGTCCAAGTGACTTTCTTGTAAGAAATTGAGTGAGCCAAAGTTGCGACACTAAAGTTCCATTGTATCATTTTCATTTCCAATTAATATAAGCCTCACTTATCATTCAATTAACCAACCTCTCTTCCTAAATTCATTTCCATAAACCCATCACATTTCCGCATTGCGCCAACAGTTTCAAGGAGTTTGGTATCACATTGATCTGGTGAGTTTCTGATTCCTGTTAGTTTCATACTTTTTTTGGTGTTGATTTATATGATACAGACTAATTTAACTTGTTTATGCTTAAGTTGCTTGATAAATTGCATGAAAGAGTATGTATATGAAACAGAAACTATCATAAGTCAGATTCAATCTAAAGACAAAGAGAAGGTAGTATAAGCTTGCTATTTGTCTTTCTGGTTGTCAACAACAGCAATTCTATAGAGATTAGAGAGTAGACATTTTCGTACTTTGTGTTAGTGTGTGTTCTAAGACATAATTACTATATTTTGGTTTTCTTATTTTTGCATTTTCCTGTTTTTTTCACTCCTAACTTGTATGTTTCTTTTTACTATCGCTATGCAATCTAGAATCATATTAATATTTCCTTGAATTGCATATATAGTTTCTGTCATGAATATGATTTGTACATACTGGTTAATTTTGTAGAGAACTTTTGTGGATGACAAACCAAAGATTTGCTTGAGAACAACATTTTTGTCCAAAGTTGTAGCCATTAAACATGATTTTGCACATAGTATTTTGTCACTTCTCCTTGCATACAGTAGTATACCAAAATGTTCACTAACAGGCCAGTCCATAACTGAAAAATCCATGAACCCATTAGTATAACCAGTTCAGGTGGCTCTTTTTTACTATGAAGTGTTTTTACAAATGTCTTTCTAATTATTTAGTCTTAGTTCACGCACTACTTGTTACTATTGATCCTTTTTCAGTTTGTATATGAAAATTAAGCAAATTATTAATGAGAAATCGTAATTAAAGGACAGTTAATGTTGTTAGTTCCATTTATTAATGATCGTTTCTATTATCAAATCTTCTGCCTTTGTAATTGATGTTTTTCCTAATTTCTATTTTCAGGTTAAAAGAAACAGTTGGTACGATTTCAAAGATTTATTTGCAATCACATCAGGTCCGTACTAAATAACAATATGATTCCTGTGTTAATTTACTTTCTCTCTCTTTTTGGTAAAGATTTGTATGATACTTAGTCAATTAGTTAACTTTTCTGTGCACACGTTCTTGTGGTTTTCTTGTTATGCAAACACTGGGTTTGTTTCGGTGTTGTGATTTTTGCTTATGTGAATGTGATTGCTTACAATTTCTTAGGAAAAGTTAGTTTTTTTGTGGATCTGTAGCTTTACTATAAGCAAATTCTTAAGAAATGTCAAGTCTTTTATGCATTTCTATAGCTCAAATATGTTAAAATGTAATGCATAAGATATAATTTGTACATATTAGAACTGCTTGTTGGGAGATTAGATTCATGAGAATAGTGTGTTCATGTTTTGTATTGGATGAATTTTTCTGCTGTTAAGTTTTGCTTGAAACTGAATCAAAGAGATCTGGTTTCTTACGAAACCACTTGTACATTTGTGGTACTATGACGGGTTAGTAGAAATTGGGTAGTGCTCCGATTTATGAAACCACTTGTACTGTTATTGATCGTCTTGCTTGAGTAAACAGAGAAAATTTTTCATACTAAGAATATAACCAAGTTGTTACCTACTTGACCATTTGATCCGATGGGTCTATAGTGTGTACTTTGTGGCTGGTTGTGGTCTGAATATTTAGGACTTTATGCAAAATATTTCATGAAATGTAATCTCATAACTAATACTTAAGTATAAGACTTGAAAAGGTATATAATACAGTTTTTAATGCAGATCCATGTGAATAATGTCTTTACTAAGCACAATCCTCGTTTCTTTTGCTCTGTACTTATTTTAAAATTCCATATATTGTTATGTATAGTTACCTAGTTTTTTTTAATGGTTTGTAGAATGTCAGATGTGATTCCAAAAGATTGGATGGATGAAAGTGATATTTTTAGCAAAGTTTATCGAGATGGGGTTAGATACTTTATCACTTTTGCTGTAAGATATGGTTACTCAAAGTCGATATGTGCCTGTCCTTGTAATAAGTGCCGAAATATAAAGAATCTAGAAATTGAAAAAGTTAGGCAACATCTGTTAGAGAAGGGTATAGACAAGAGGTACCGTATGTGGGCTTTACATGGTGAGAAATCAACTAATAGAAGCACAGTCCGTTCAGTACAAGAGGAAAACATTAGTGAACCAAACAGGGATGAAGGGGTGCCTGAAATGAGAAGATTGGTTGATGTTGCATTTGGAGTGCATGAAATGGCAGATGATGACATTAGTAGGGACGAGGCAGGTCAGTTAGAATCTTTAATTGCAGAACCTGATTTCGGAAAACAATACGAGAAATATAAGGTCTTAGCTGAAGAGAAACTATACGCTGACCATGAAGGTAACCATACAACTCTATCTGCTGTTGTTGAACTTCATAACATAAAAAAGATATATGGTATTTCAGGGAATGCCATGAGCTCTATCTTGTCAACGGTGAAGTAGTGGCTTTCCGAAGGTAATACTTTTCCTGATAAATACCCCGCAATGAAAACAATGTTGACTGACCTTGGAATGACTGTAAAGTCGATTCATGCATGTGAGAATCACTGTATTCTCTATTATAAAAATTATGAGAAGGAAAGAAGTTGTCCTGTATGTGGAGTTAAAAGGTATAAGGAAATAGAGGGGAAATCGGGGGAAATGATAGAGACAAATAAACCTGTTAAAGTGCTGAAATATTTTCCGGTAGGTGAAAGGCTTCAGAGATTGTATACTATACCATGGATAGCAAAACAAATGACATGGCATCATCGAGCGGAAGTTTCTTCTACTCATACGCGCCATCCAATTGATTCACCTCAATGGAAACTTATCAAAGATAAGTTTTCAAATTTTGCTGTTGAGGGAAGAAATGTTTGGCTTGGCATTGCTACAGACGGGTTTAATCTTTTTGGTTTTCAGACTACATCTCACAGTTGTTGGCCTGTTATTTTAGTTCCATATAACCTTCCACCTTCACTGTGCATGAAATCTGAATTTCAAATGATGTCATTGTTGATACCTGGACCTAGGGCTCCAGGTCAAGACATTGATGTTTCTCTTCAACCACTAGTTGATGAGCTTAAGCAGCTATGGGATGTTGGAGTGACAGCTTTTGACATGGAGCAGAAAGAGAGTTTCCAGTTGAAAGCTACATTATTTGTAGGGATTCATGACTTGCCAGCGTATGGAATCCTGTCCGGCTGTAAGTATCATGGTTACTTCGGGTGTCCAGTATATGCTGATGATACTCAAAACATTCGTCTATCACATAGTAGCAAGAATGTATACACAAACTATCGTCGTTTTCTTCCTAAGAGGCATCCATTTAGAAAG